>NC_133490.1:9047082-9160661 GCF_025370935.1 Choristoneura fumiferana
AAGTAATCAATAAACAAATAGATAATTAGTCTCTTGATCTTTTTGATATGTTTATAATATTTTTATACCTATGTATTTAACACTACAAAAGATTTATTAAAATTGTATTTAAAATATAAGTCGTTCCGGTAACTTGTTTTGATCACGATATAAAAGGGGCGTTAGCCTCATCTACAAGGCATGTTCGATCCGAGCAAGCACAAGGTACAAGACTCAGGTACGATGTATTTTCTTAATTAATTTGTTGTGATTTACATAAATAATGATGGTGGCTATTTCCATGTTCTAATAAAATTTAATTTATATACAATATGGTGATCTCATTACCATCACGAGACCCACTTGCTCGTTGCCATCAGTCGAATAAAAAAAAAAAAAAAAAAAATGTAATATTGTGTAAATAATATCTGCCTAGTATTCCCTTAGTTGTTTAACTTGCATAATTAAGTTATTTCATTACAATAAATAATTATAAATAAAATAAAAAATATAATAAATATAATAGTTGTTTTTCTAATTTATATTGCTTTTCAATAGTACCCTCTTATAATTAAATTATTAATATTGCTTTTAAACAGTACCCTATACTGATTTATTTAACACACTTATACAGTGATTATTCAGCCAATCAGTGTTGCTTGGGAGGGCAAAGGCTCTTAGAATGAAAGAGCGGCTTAGTTCCCACGCGGGCCCAGTGCGGATAGGGAACTTCACACACGCCATCGAATTTCTTCGCAAGTTTGTACAGTTTACTTTCCTTCGCCGTAAAGTTCATAGTTTCAAATGCAGTTTCGCACATAAATTTGACTTTGATTGCTACAAATATTATAAATTAGCTGTTGCCAGCGACTCCATCCGCATATATTTTGTTTATCGCTGTCCCGCGGTAACTAAGCTATTTTCCGGGATAATACTATCCTATGTCGTTAAAATATCGTAGCAATGAAAATGTACTTGGCAAATTTTCTTTTGTAGTTCTTAGTATTTAGTTTAAAAATTTGTGTGCATGAATGTTGAGTGCAATTGTAATTGTATTGTAGACACTGTAATTGTTTCCATTTATGTATGTTGTGCAATTCAATGGTGCGTGTGAAGTTCCCAATCCGCACTGGGCCCGCGTGGGAACTATGGCCCAAGCCCTCTTGTTCTGAGAGGAGGCCTGTGCCCAGCAGTGGGACGTATATAGGCTGGGATGATGATGATGATGATGTTAATTTCCTCTGTGTTGTTTACAATATGTAATTGTACCGAATCAAATAAATAAATAAATAAATTACCCGGGACTCAAACTATGTGTATACCGAATTTCAACTAAATCGGTTCACCGGTGTAGACGTGATGACGGAACAAACAAACAGGCTTACAAACTTTCTCATTTATAATATTAGTGAGATACGGAAGTTCGGTTTGTTTATTACATTTTAATGCCTAAAGTACTCAACCGACTCTGATGAAATTTGGTATGGAGATAGCCTGAGACACTGAGGAGGTTGTAGAATGGACAGAAAATTTGTTAGTTTGTGTAGTAGGAAGGATATCATGTGTACTGTTCTTTTCCAGATTTCATCTGCCTCGGCTAGTTCTATTGCTGGGCACAGTTCTCCTTTCAGAATGAGACGGCTTCGAACTCACTATCCTTTGCTTGAGAGGCCATAGGTCAAACCATAGACCACTACGGCTTTCTCCAGATGAAGATCCATATTTAGTATTCTAAAATGCAGATGCCACTGCAACATTAACTATATACATGTGGAAATGAAAATTTAAACTTTAAACCAATTTTATGCCCAACTCCGTCCCTGGCCCCCTCGAGAGCGGAGAAAGATGAAGGAAATGAAAATGTACGACGCAAAAAGGGGGGTAGCCCCCACCAGGAAAGCCCGAAAATTGTATAAAGAGGGGCCCCGATACCTTTCGCAGATAAGCCCTTTGGGGGGAGCATTACTCTCGCAGACATCGGGACTTCTTATCGTCTTGAGTAATTTCCTACTGAAGGATGCGGGCGCTGGTAGTTTTGGAATCGCGAAAGAGGTTGGGGGATAACCGTAAGGGTTGGTGGTTGGATTGGGGTGGGGGATTTTTGTAGCGTAAACGCGCGGTTTGAACGCGGCTCGTGTCTGAATTTGCTAAATATCAGCAATGACATGAAATGTATCTATTTATTTTAATATCCAGAGACATGCAAGAAGGTCAGGGAAGGTAGGTATAGGAATATACGTGTGTCAGGAAACTCCACTCCTCTAGATTAAAATGACACGACTTACTAAGAATTTTTGAGCTGGTCACAATATGAATGGGTCCCGACTGTTGAACTTTAAATTAGTTCTAGACCACTAGACTTATTTTCTTCCTTTTAGTTTTTAAGGCAGTCGGGTTTTTTACATTTGTGATAGATTTACGATTAAGTAGCAATACCTACATTACCTACCAACCTACTTGCCTATGTAGGTACCTCTAAGTACTTATAATGATTTCTAATGATAATATTAAAGAGGCGCTTACACAGGATTTTTATATGTGCAAAATAGCTGAAATATATTAAGTAATAGCTGTTGCCCGTGGCTTCGCACCCATTATATTTTTTCTAAATTTTCTTCCATAACAAACACATCAAAAAAAGAATAGTGCAATCGGCCCAACCGTTCTCGAGTTTTGCGCTTAAGAATACATTTTAAGATTTATTTTTATGTATATGATTACGTTTAAAGTAGGTAAGGCCGTCTGTTGCTTAAAATGGAAAATCTCAACCGTATACCGTAGGCGACAGGCTAGCAACCTGTCACTATTTTACCGTTTATGTCAAACTTAAAACCTAAAATTGCTAAAAGTGGCTCCGAAGCGGTAACGATAACGTTTCGTGTGCACTACCTACAATACAGGCGTGATTTTTGTGTGTTGTGTTGTGTGTGTGGAAAATCTCAATATACCCGTGTTTTCTATACTGCTTAGTATGTGTTGGTGTTCAATAAAGAGTTATTGTATTGTACTGTTATTGTTTTAATCCGCCATTTTAAGAAATTTCTGTTTAGTCATTTGAGTAAGAGAAATGGAAATAAACGAACATCGTCGAAACGTCGCCGTCCGACGGCTCGCGGGATTTCAAGCCACATTATTATTCAAACGTTCATTCGATACCTAGTTTATTTTATTTATAACTAGCTGATGCCCGGGGCTTCGCCCCCGTTTCTTTTTTATTTGGGTTCACACAAACCTTGTCCTGACAATAACAAATACAAAAAAGAGAATATATATCCGATTTGGTGCCGTCGTTCTGAAGTTATGCGCGTACGTATATTGATTAATTTTTTATTTATATAGATATAGAACCGTAAAATGAGGTTACTTTGTCCCCCACTGGGTAACTATGCTCCAGTTCTGTAAATGCCTTGCAGGTCGAAGTCCCGGTACCCGATACACTTCCCAATAAGTAAAGTGACAACACTTTTTTTTTGTGTTCTTCTTTCTGCAATGTGGCGATCTGTGAACTCAACACAATAAGCCACTTCTTTGTCTTATGTGACAGTGACAACACAGAACTTCAATTTTCGCTTCGATATTTTCTTTCTCTTCCTGTCAGACGCCGTACAGTGATAAGACAGAGTGCAATGATAATGATGGGGTAAAAATGCACCAAACTCCTCCTAGTATGAATTATATTCAGTAGCATAGTTACCCAAACGCCAGGTAACACTGCTCCTAAATATAACATTATGACGTAGTTTAAGCAAGCCAGCATGATAGTAGGGGTGATCTAGGTACTTTACATAAAATATGAACATACCACAGCATAATAATTTTCAAAATAAAACAAAAATTACGAAATTTGGAGCAAATATCGCATCGGAGCAAAGTAATCTCATTTTACGGAAGATAGATTTACATCGTTCAAAATTCGACTAACACAATAACATATAACTCAATAATAAAGAATATGAAAGCATTTTTTCCTTTTTTCAAATAGTGGTAACTACCTACCTCTATTGTTTGACAAACGAAGTTGTAGTAGATTTCTGAACATCTTAAACAAATATGAAGATATTTTACCCCGTCGGATTTCTCTGTTCTAATTGACAATGTAATATGTTCATATTTATATGTTTTTTTTATATATACAATACAATAACTCTTTATTGAACACAAACACGTAGTAAGCAGTACAGAAAACACAGGTATATAGAGATTTTCCAAGGTCAGCAATAGGCAGCCTTATCGCTTCAGAGCGATCTCTTCCTGGCAACCTTTACAATAGACAGAACATTTTTTTATATAGGCAGAACTAAGGAAAATATATTTAAAATATCACAATTCGCTTTGTTTTTAACCCCCGACGTAAAAAGAGGGGTGTTATAAGTTTGACCGCTATGTGTGTCTGTCTGTGGCCCCGTAGCTCTTAAACGGGTGGACCGATTTGTATGCGGTTTTGTGTTTGAAAGCAGGGTTTCTAGCGATGGTTCATAGACATGTTTCATCAAAATCAGTTCAGCCGTTTTTGAGACATTGAACTTTGAAGTGACAAAGTCGGGGGTCTTCCAACTTTTTGTTGGTTAGGTTATTTAGGCTTAGAATAAGTTGGCTTTAGTTCTATTTTTCTAACAAAGAAAAGTTTAAAAAGTAAGCCACAAACAAAAGTTTGTTACTTTAATTGAAAATACAAACTGAAATATAGATGCACAGAAAAACCAGAAAAATAAGATCAACAGTGGGAATCGAACCCAGGTCCTCGGTATTCCGTACCGCGTGCTATACCGCTACACCACTGTTGGTCAACGGCACAGACACGAATTTCCCCTATGCACCACATATCTCAGCTTGTTTGTTTCTTATTTAGCCACTTAAGCAGTGACGCTAGCGACATCTATGCCGGAGCCCTCATCGAGAAACTTTCGGCATTCCATTGGAACCAACCGCTCACCCGGACAAGAGATGTCGTTATTAAGCAATCAAATTAAGATTGTTTTTTTGGAATCTTTTGTATTTTTTATTTCAATTCCAAATTTTTACTTTTACGGTCATCCCGTAAAACCTAAATTGAAAATACAAACTGAAGTATAGGTCTGTGCCGTTGACCAACAATGGTGTAGCGGTATAGCACGCGGTACGGAATACCGAGGACCTGGGTTCGATTCCCAGTGTTGGTCTTATTTTTCTGGTTTTTCTGTGCATCTATATTTCAGTTTGTATTTTCAATTTAGGTTTTACGGGATGACCGTAAAAGTAAAAATTTGGAATTGAAATAAAAAATACAAAAAGATTCCAAAAAAACAATCTTAATGTTACTTTAATATAAAATTTTAATTAACGTTTAAGAAATAAGTAATTCTCCAAACTACTTTCTTACTCGTAGCTCAAGTCATCCATCATCATCAGACGTACGTATTACAGTATCTGACAGAAGTAACAGCACGTCTTCAATATCAACCTGAGCAGATGACAACGTACATACCTACAACCTAACCGCTATGTGTAGGTATTCGGGGTCAAGGGCGGCCAACTGGACACGGTATTTAGGTATTTGTGCCGGTGATACGACGGTACTATTGTTGGAAATTTGTGGTTGGAGGCGACAGATTTCGGAGCATACTTGTACCTAGTAGCTTGTATTTTGTCTGGCTTTTGGTTTCTTTTCAAACTCACAACACAAACTCTAACTCACAACATTTATTGCAGGTGGTAGGACCTTGTGCAAGGTCCGCCCGGATTGCTACCACCATCTTGCTCGCTAATCCTGCCGTGAAGCAGCAGTGCTTGCACTGTTGTGTTTCGGCGTGGAGAGTAAGACAGCCGGTGAAATAACTGGCACTTGAGGTATCCCATCTTAGACCTCTAGGTTGGGCGGTGGTGATCTCTTAGCATCAGGAGACCCACTTGCTCGTTTGCCATCCGGTCGATTAAAAAAAGATATAAATTGACATCACAACAAAGACACAGTTAAAACATAAGGTAAAACATATTGTAGGAGGCAAATATTATCAATCCTGTAAACCAATTTTTAAGGAGTTAGACATCCTGCCACTCCCATGTATGTACATCAGAGAGATGTGCGTGTTGGCTAGCATGAGCACTTGTTCCAACTGTACGGAACTGGCAATAAGCGAAATACAAGGAAGGGCCCCTATTTATGTCAACCGACGACAAGACTAAGTATATTTGAAGGGTCCACGGAAAGAACGTGTATAGTCACCTAAGCAACTTTTTGAGTTATAGCGGTTTGAAAGTCAGTCATCACGAACAATTACTATGGTTACCATTTATTTAAAAGATGAAAAAATAGATTTTATATTGTTTTCAGATTATTTAATTCAGTGGTAAGTCATAGTACTGTGTGAGCTCTACATTTTGAGATTAAAATCTCAATTTTAAAAAAAGGTGACAAGGCATGTTCTTTCCGTGGACCCTTCATTTAGGAAGAATGTGTATTGCATGGCTTAATAAATTGCCCAGAGATTTTCGTGATATGAACAAAAAAATAATTTTATTCGGTCAGTGAATTTTTGAGTGATGATAGTTTTTAGTGTACGTTTACTAAGTAAGTAGCCATGTTTTTGCAAGCCGGAAACGGCAGAACACGATGCACCAAGTTTATTTCGTAAGACCTGATAGTATGTAACACATGTTTGGCAATAAATTATTTCATTTCATTTCAATTCATAAATATTAGAAGAGAGAAAAATTAGAGACGTTGTTGAATTGAGCATGTTCCGTAGCCCTGTAACCAGGGCTGCAGCGCTGGTTTTCAGCTGAACCCTGATGAGCGTGCACCCACGTAACCGAACGCGTCATTATTGCGGGAAAAGAAAAACAATATTATATTATTCTGTTATATATTGTTCTGTTCGCCTATCTTTAAGTTTTCCTTTCCTGTTTAGGTTAGCTTGAAAAGATCCCTTTTAGGGATAAGTTCGCCTTTGTACTCTTTTGTTTTATTGTTTTCTTTTTGTATTATTTTTGTGTTTTATGAACAATAAAGTATTTAAAGTACAATTCAATAGAATCTGTCAATTTTCTACATATTTAAGACACCTATCGTGGACACACGTTACTTGATTATATATGTCCCTGTTGTTGCAATTATCATCTAAAGGAATCAAAAAGAATAATAGTCACATCACAAAGCCTTAGGCAGCCCGGTGTTTATATTAGTAGGCTGGAAGTGTCTACAGGATTGTCAGATTCTATTGAATTGGAGTTTACATACATACATACATACATTATTCTTTTTGCGTCGGGGGTTAAAAATAAGCTTCAGCGGGACGGCAAGACACGAAGTTCGAATTTTGAATTTTGTAGTATAGGGGCAGGTTGCTGACCGCCGCTTCGACAAAACAATATGTCCGTCGGACCTGCTACAGACTAAGATAAAAAGAAAGAAAGAAAGAAAAGAATTTATTAACTAAGATAACTGGGTATTCCTTGGAAAATAAATAGCTATTTAGTCCGTCGATAGATTATCTGTCAGTACATGAATCATTGCAGTATGGTTGACCAAGGTGTAGCGTTACTAACACTAGAATTAATCTTTCTGTATTACTAATACATACTATGATCCTATGTTGGTCGAAATAAAAATTACTATTATTATCAAAAATTTTGGTTACATATTTTTTCTTTTGTCAATCAAACAAAAACAAATGTGTTTGGTTGTAATGGTAAATTTAATAATAAATTTTTTGATGGTCACAACCATAAAGAAACACGAACTAAGCCACTGAGTGCCGATGTGTAAACGCGAACCGTAGCAGTCAAAAACAATGTGCCCGACGGCCCTTACCACTGACTTTTATAATAATTAACTGAGTTTACTAATATTTGTTGAATTAGTGCGACCATTAAAAGTCACGTGTTGAGTGTGCCAATGAATTTTGGCATGTATAAAGTGCGAGCCGCAGCGACCAACAACTATGTGCCCGACAGTCTTACCACTGACTTTTACAATAATTAACTGAGTTTACTAATATTTGTTGAATTAGTGCGACCATTAAAAGTCACGTGTTGAGTGTGCCAATGAATTTTGGCATGTATAAAGTGCGAGCCGCTGCGACCAACAACTATGTGCCCGACAGTCTTACCACTGACTTTTACAATAATTAACTGAGTTTACTAATATTTGTTGAATTAGTGCGACCATTAAAAGTCACGTGTTGAGTGTGCCAATGAATTTTGGCATGTATAAAGTGCGAGCCGCAGCGACCAACAACTATGTGCCCGACGGCTCTTACCACTGACTTTTACAATAATAAACTGAGTTTACTAATATTTGTTGAATTACTGCGACCAATAAAAGTCCCGTGTTGAGTGTGCCAATGAGTGTTGGCATGTATAAAGTGCGAGCCGCTGCGACCAACAACTATGTGCCCGACGGCTCTTACCTCTGACTTTTACAAGAATTACTGAGTTTACTAATATTTGTTGAATTAGTGCGACCATTAAAAGTCACGTGTTGAGTGTGCCAATGAATTTTGGCATGTATAAAGTGCGAGCCGCAGCGACCAACAACTATGTGCCCGACGGCTCTTACCTCTGACTTTTACTATAATTTACTTAGTTTACTAATATTTTTTGAGTTACTGCGACCAATAAAAGTCACGTGTTGAGTGTGCCAATGAATTTTGGCATGTATAAAGTGCGAGCCGCTGCGACCAACAACTATGTGCCCGACGGCTCTTACCACTAACTTTTACAATAATTTACTTAGTTTAAGTACTAATATTTTTTGAATTACTGCGACCAATAAAAGTGACGTGTTGAGTGTCCCAATGAGTGTTGGCATGTATAAAGTGCGAGCCGCAGCGACCGACAACTATGTGCCCGACGGCTCTTACCACTGACTTTTACAATAATTTACTTAGTTTACTAATATTTTTTGAGTTACTGCGACCATAAAAGTCCCGTGTTGAGTGTGCCAATGAATTTTGGCATGTATAAAGTGCGAGCTGCAGCGACAAACAACTACGTGCCGACGGCTCTTACCTCTGACTTTTACAATAATTTACTTAGTTTAAGTACTAATATTTTTTGAATTACTGCGACCAATAAAAGTGACGTGTTGAGTGTCCAATGAGTGTTGGCATGTATAAAGTGCGAGCCGCAGCGACCAACAACTATGTGCCCGACGGCTCTTACCTCTGACTTTTACTATAATTTACTTAGTTTAGTAATATTTTTTTGAGTTACTGCGACCAACAAAAGTCACGTGTTGAGTGTGCCAATGAATTTTGGCATGTATAAAGTGCGAGCCGCAGCGACCAACAACTATGTGCCCGACGGCTCTTACCACTGACTTTTACAATAATTTACTTAGTTTAAGTACTAATATTTTTTGAATTACTGCGACCAATAAAAGTGACGTGTTGAGTGTCCCAATGAGTGTTGGCATGTATAAAGTGCGAGCCGCAGCGACCACAACTATGTGCCCGACGGCTCTTACCACTGACTTTTACTATAATTTACTTAGTTTACTAATATTTTTTTGAGTTACTGCGACCAATAAAAGTCCCGTGTTGAGTGTGCCAATGAATTTGGCATGTATAAAGTGCGAGCCGCAGCGACAAACAACTACGTGCCCGACGGCTCTTACCTCTGACTTTTACAATAATTTACTTAGTTTAAGTACTAATATTTTTTGAATTACTGCGACCAATAAAAGTGACGTGTTGAGTGTCCCAATGAGTGTTGGCATGTATAAAGTGCGAGCCGCAGCGACCAACAACTATGTGCCCGACGGCTCTTACCACTGACTTTTACAATAATTTACTGAGTTTACTAATATTTTTTTGAGTTACTGCGACCAATAAAAGTCACGTGTTGAGTGTGCCAATGAATTTTGGCATGTATAAAGTGCGAGCCGCAGCGACCAACAACTATGTGCCCGACGGCTCTTACCACTGACTTTTACAATAATTTACTTAGTTTAAGTACTAATATTTTTTGAATTACTGCGACCATTAAAGTCACGTGTTGAGTGTGCCAATGAGTGTTGGCATGTATAAAGTGCGAGCCGCAGCGACCAACAACTATGTGCCCGACGGCTCTTACCTCTGACTTTTACTATAATTTACTTAGTTTACTAATATTTTTTTGAGTTACTGCGACCAACAAAAGTCACGTGTTGAGTGTGCCAATGAATTTTGGCATGTATAAAGTGCGAGCCGCAGCGACCGACAACTACGAGTATGTGTCAGTAACTGTTATGTTTTTTCTTGTTAGGCATTGCGATATACTCGTAATACGAGTAATTTCATTTTTCTATGAATAAGTTAAGTGCATTTCATAAAACCATGATATATATGTACATATTTTTGGAATAAATTTAAGAGTAAGTTCACGTAACAATAAAGTAGTTTGCTAATGATATCTTTCGGAACTCGAACCAAATTATCAGTTTTCTTTCTCATTTGAATCTTCAGGAACACTTAGAAAATGACGAGCCTCTTCTAGCGATATTAACATCCGAAGTATACTTACTTGGCTTGAATAGGTATATAATTAAATATGAACAAAACAACGTCAATGGTGTCTTAAATATTGAAATTCCCCCATTAAACTACCTAAACATTTACATTTCTGTATAAACTAGTCTAGTTTGAATTACAAATAGTTATGTAAAATGTTTAAAATCCTTGAATGTACCAAATCTGGCAGCTGAAGTTTGTTTACATTTAGTGAAATACCTATCGAAACCAAGTATAGTTGTAGGAACTGTACTTACACTGGAAATATCTTATTTTTTAAGTTTAGTAAATTAATCTCAAAGACAACAAAGTGTGTTCGAGATTTAACGGTAGGGGCGATGTCCGTCCAGTGTTGGGGGTCAGTAGGAATCGGTGAGGCTCGGTCACGACGCAAGCTAGTGTTTAAATACATCAATTTTACTCGGGTTAAACGGCGGGGTAATCCGACTTGTGGGTAAAATGATCGGGGTAATCCGACGTGTGGGTAAAAAGATCGGAGGACAAAGTTCAATATCTCAAAAACTGCTAAACCGATCTTAATGAAATATGTCTTAAAACCATCGTGACAAAAAGTTGGAAAACCCCCGACTTTCCCACTTCAAAGTTCATTATCTCAAAAACGGCTGAACCGATTTTGGTAAACATGTCTAAGAAGCATCGCTAGAAAACCTGATTTCAAATAAAAAAACCTCATTCAAATCGGTCCACCCGTTTAAGAGCTACGGTGCCACAGACAGACACACAGCGGTCGAACTTGTAACACCCCTCTTTTTGCGTCGGGGTTAAAAATAACAAAAGTCAAGTGTCCAACAGAATAAATTAAAAATGAAACACAATAGCTTTCTTCACACTCGCCCTTCTTATAAAAAGCACTGGCACTATGATAGGTACCTGTTTCTTACAACAGGTTTGAAAAAAGTAAAAAAATACAATTGAAATGGAAAGAATCCCACAAGAAATTTAAAATTGGAACGCCGTTTGATCGGTCCGGTTTTTTTATTCGAATTTAGAATTAAAAGACAAAATTGAACCGGTTTTTTGTTAACAGGTTAAAAATGTCATGAGAATTTGTTAGTGATTTTTGTATATAAACTTGATTATTTTCAGGTTTTTGTGTGAATTTGTTGGAATCGTTTGTGAGAAATTGAAAGGGCCATATTTGAGGAATGAATGATACCGTTTAATTTTATATCTATGTTATTGTAGTAGTAGATCTAGGTACGTAGGTAATGTATTAGGCAATACAATTAAATAGGTACCATTCGTTCAGTTTACTTAGGTAATGATACCTAACAAGTATCCTGAATTTATATGCTAGCAATCTAACAAAAAAAAACAGTAAAATTAGGTAGGTCAGTTAGGTATATATAGACATAATATTTGAATTAAGTACTTAAGTATGCAGGATTTCTTCTTTTTTTTAAACCTTTGTTTCTTAAATTACTGAAACCATAATAATCTAATGCCTTCTTGTATACCAATATATTCAGAATCTCGGAAACGGCTCCAACGTTTTCGGTGAAATTTGTAGTATGTATAGTAGTATGTAGGGGTTTTCGGGGATCTGTCAAATCGATCTAACTTGGTCTTATCTCTAGGAAAACGCTTATTATCGAGTTTTAGCCCAAGCAAACCGCCCAGTCGGTCCAGGTACTACCTTTAAAATATCTAACTTAAATATTCCATTTTACCAATAAATCTTAAACAAAGAAGTCCCAAAAACCGAAACAAAATAATACTTAATTTAGTCGAGCCAACATAACTTATACCTACTAAGCGATTCCATCACTCCGTACTACCGCTAGACCGCACAATCCAATATCCCATACAAAGTAAACTGACGCGCTTTAAAGCGCTACAGCGCAACCAAAATACACCCCTACACCTATACCATAAAGCAAACATATAGGTTCTAATTCCTTTGAGAAATTTGAATTCCGAACGCCTAGGACGCCATCTTGCGCAAGACGTCGATAGAGAATAACTAGTTTCCCGCGTATTTTTTTCAAGAACGTCTTAAGTATACCATTTTTACGCCACTATAGCCCTTACGCCGTCATCTTACGCTAGTGAATCGCTCGCGTAAAAATGTTGCTACGTTCCTTCTTGAGTTCGAATTTGAAACAGTGTAAGTACTCTTTAGCACAACTGATATTAAACCCTATACTCTCAATAATAAATAACAATTTGCTACGTTGGTGATGGCACTGGAAGCTCTTTTAGTTGTATGTCATTAAAATACAATAACAATGCATGTGGTTAAACTAATGCCGTCTCGTTTTACCAGTATAGCTTGGCTTGCGTTAGAAAGAGTCGACAGTATTCGTAATGTAAAGTGGGCGGAGCCTGATAGTTTGGATAGTGGAACTTTCGGAAGAAGTTTGGAAGAGGGAGAATTTTATTGAATTTTCGTTTGGTTTCGTTAGGTTGGTAGAGGGTACGGAATTTCAAGATGTCTGCAATGCACGTTGATTTTGAATTAGTAAGTTTTGTTCTAAGGAGAGTAGCGGTTGCTTTTATTAAAGAAGGTAGGTCTAGGAAGGTATTTGGTTGAAAGTAAAAATTGAGTTTAGAATGTCATTTTTACTAGTAGCAGTATGTTCATACTACTAAAAGTAGTAGGTATGTATTCTTCTTGGCAGTACCTTAAGATCTTTCCTGAATCGCTGCTGGTAGATAAAAACATGAAAAGAGCCCTTTGCGGCCTACTCACACAATGAAAGAACATCATAAATCAGCCGTACCTAAGACGTCCACCGCTGGACATAGGCCTCCCCCATAGACCTCTAGTTGCTTCGGTTGGAAGCATCCTGCATCCACCGTGAACCAGCTTTAGCCAGGTCATCCGTCAATCTCGTTGAATGTACCTAAATTATTATTTTGCTTTTCATCATCATCATCATCCCAGCCCATATACGTCCCACTGCTGGGACACAATGAGAGGGCTTGGGGCGTAGTTCCCACGCAGGCCCAGTGCGTACCATTGAATTGCTTTGCAGGTTTGTGCAGGTTTCCTCACGATGTTTTCCTTCACCGTAAAGCTCGTGGTAAATTTCAATTTTCATGAATTTAGAAAACTCGGTGCAAGCCGGGGTTTGAACCCACGATCCTCTGCTTGAGAGGCGAGGTCAAACCACTAGGCCACACCACGGTTTAACGTACTTAAATATCAAATAAATATCACGGGACAATTCACACCAATTGATCTAGTCCCAAAGTAAGCTTAGCAAAGCTTGTGTTATGGGTACCAAGCAACGGATAAATATAATTATATAGATAGATACATACTTAAATACATATTAAACACCCAAGACCCGAGAACAAACATTCGTATTTTTCATACAAATATCTGCCCCGACACGGGAATCGAACGCGGGACCTCAAGCTTCGTAGTCAGGTTCTCTAACCACTAGGCCATCTGGTCGTCTAACTTGACTTACGTTTACAATATAAGTAGGTACCTATGTACCTGGGTCCAATGGCAATTAGTGTACAGAAAAGCCGTAATATCTTAGATTGTGAGAAAAACTAAAGATTTTGTCCAAAAAACATATTTTTTATGGTGGAAACGTTTTTAAATTTATTTAAACAAACGCATTATGGTACAATACAATACAATACAAATATTCTTTATTGCACACCATAAAGCAGTACAAAAACTTATGATATAAACACTTAGATTCAGGGTAGACAATAGGCGGTCTTATCGCTTAAAAGCGATCTCTTCCAGACAACCATTTGGGTACAAGAAATTATATGTTACAAAAATAGGTGGCGGAAACAGAAGCAGAAAATAAAAACAAACAAAAAATCAATAATATTAAAATAAATACAAATGAAACAACTATATAAATACATACATGCAATACTTATACAATACATAAACTACTAACATAAAATAGCAATATAAATTAACAATAAGGCCGTAATGGGAGAAAAAGGATAAGAAATTAGGAAATAAAATAGATAAACACAGAAAGACTGAGGACAGAGCTAAGAAGGCAGTGTCAAGAAGTGAGCCTTGACGAGATTTTTGAAAATAGGAAGAGATTTAGCTTTCCTCACATCTAGGGGAAGAGAGTTCCATAGAAGGATTGAAGTGCAAGTGAAGGAGTTATGATAGAACTTAGAGGAAGAAATTGGAACAGTGAGAAGTAAATTTTGGGAAGACCGAATAGAAGACAGGAACTTAAAACGTTGTTGGAGATATTCTGGATTTGTGGGGTTGAAAAGTATGCTGTATAAAAAAGAAAGAATATGAGAGTCACGGTGGGTGGTAAAGGTACTAATGAAAATAAAGGTAACTAAAACTACATACAAATTATAGTTATAAATAAAAAAAATGCCCAAAATCCCTGCCAGGTGGTAAGGTGCCCAGAAGGCTGGCAGCATGGTAAAGGTACAATTTTATTTTATTTGTACATATAAGATGCTAGGAAATTAGGTGCGGATATATTCAGGGTACCTATGTACTTAATTAATAACCTAAGAATCAATTATACACATAAATTATTTGAGTATTGTCTGGTATTTTTTTTTGTTTCATACAAAAGTAGGTACTATTCCGTCCAAAAATAATCACTGTATTAACATTAACTATATAATTTATTGAATCAGGCGTTACTTTGCGGAGGTCCATATCAATGAACTAAAAGAATTTCCTTGCTCACCCGCGACCTTACGATACGAATATATCGTAAGGTCGCGGGTGAGCAAGGAAATTCTTTTAGTTCATTAACTATATATTTTTTTAATTTAATTTAATTGAAACTAATTAACGAGACGTGAGACCTCAGGAGACCCCAGAGCTGGCGCTTACCTCTCCCAGCGAATTTCTCTGACTGTACAGAGAGGTAATGCCACCAGTGTGCTGGGGTCTACGCCGCAGGAGGGCCTCTTAGATAGTGTTTTCTTTTTATATTTAAATATATTTATGTAGTTTTTATTAATTTTGTTTCCTATCATATTGTTGTATCTTGCGTTGTGTTCCTAAATATAAATAAAATTCTGATACAAATACGATAAAGTCATCATCCATTCCAGCCTATATACGTCCCACTGCTGGGCACAGGCCTCCTCTCAGAACAAGAGGGCTTGAGCCATAGTTCCCACGCGGGCCCAGTGCGGATTGGGAACTTCACACGCACCATTGAATTGCTTCGCAGGTTTGTGCAGGTTTCCTTACGATGTTTTCCTTCACTGCATAGCTCGTGGTAAATTTCAAATGTAATTCCGCACATGAATTTCGAAAAACTCAGAGGTGCGAGCCGGGTTTGAACCCACGATAAAGTAAATTAAAAAAATAAATATCATGGGACACTTGACACCAATTGACCTAGTCCCATTAACAACGATGCAAATAATCGATCCTCAAAATATCGGCATCTGATTTTCTAGCACACTGTATATTCTTATAAATTTTACAAACATATTTTTTAGCAACAGCTCCTCCATAGTTTCGGTGCCTAATTTATTACGCTGTTTTGTTTTTATTAAATTTACAGAAGAAAATATTGAAATTGTTAAAAATCTGTATAAATGTGTAGTAAAATCTGCTATCCGTATCGACAGCTTAAAATCTGTATAGATACAGATGAATATCTGTATAAATGGCAACACTGGCCAACCACTATAGGTACCATCCTATATCCTGATAATTTTCAATAGTTATTTTCAAAGTCGAAGTCAAATAATGTATTTTTATTTTATTTAATTTAGGTTACCTAGGTATAAAAAGCACGAATGTAAAAAAAAATACTACCGGTTCGGAAAAAAACAATGTTGAGAAGAACCCGGAAAGCTCAACGACGTACATACCTCTAGGTATTTTAATACGCTGATTCCCCTGCATTAAAAACATAAATTTTTCTTCACACAATTTTTTTTTAAACATATTTTATTTATTTATAAAGCGCTTAATAAAGTGCTTTATTACATTACAATCTAGCCTATCTAGGCTAATAAGTAATTTATCTTTAACTTAAACTATCTAATCAGAATTAATCTAAGAAGATGTCCATTGGCTTAGTTTCTTAAGGGGAAGACACTATGTTCATGTGTTCTTTTGTGCACTACAAACATTTTTATTCACTAGTCACTATTCTAGCACTACACTAATTCAAAAGGCAAATGTGTGCAAATACCTTAAAAGTATCACCCTGTAGTTTAAAAAGTTACAAAGCGAGACTAAGATATCTGACTTGGCCGCTTACGCATTAATGAGCTAATGAGGCAAATTTGCCCGCCATTGGTCAGCTGGCCGGCGGACAGGGGCGTCCGTGGAGTCGCTATCGTGATCTACATAATATGATCATGAATGGATGAAATGTAAGGTCAAGGACTTTAATTCATGAACCACCATGGAACCATTTCACAGTAAACGTCATAGTGACATCGCATTAATTGCAAAGGAAAATTGTAATGACTTTTCCTTTGAAAAGGTTCCATGGTGAGTCATGAATTAAACTCCTTGACCGTACTTTTTTCTATAAATTTTAGTATATTTTGTTGGTCGGCTAAAAAAATCTGGCTATAGGTACCTAAAATAAGATTAATCTCGAATGGATACCGCCGATCGGCAAGCGCAGTGGAGGACGACCACCAACGAGATGGAAGGATGACCTGGTTACTGCTGGAGTTATATGGAGAAAGCTTGACGGTGGAGGAACTGCATGAACACACATTTCTTACATAAACACAGCTATCATAAGGTTCAAAGTAAAACTTGTTCATATTAAATGATATTGCAACGGATAACTCACGTCTTAAATCGAGTTTAGCTCAACATGTTTCGGGCTATTTTGTAGCCCTTCTTCAAAGGAGCACGTGACTCGGTGGCTGCCGCAACACGCGCACTACGCGCCACCGCTCTGATCGCGCGACTTGTTCAAATATAATTAATTAACAACTCTTACTTTAATACTAATTAAGTCCGTAACACTCGAATCCTTTTGTTTAGTACTTGTAAACGTTTGTTGGGAAGCTTAGACAGTGTTGGTAATTAAAGTTCCCCAGGATCTAATTAAGATCTATATTGTACGCATGTTTGTTACCTAATTATTTAGTATATACTACAAATGTGTATGCGTAACTGTCTTAATGAATTTGTGGCGATAGAATGTTGGAATTGCAGTGATTTACTACTCGTATCTCGCGGCTTCGCTTATGTGAATAATTGTCTGGAAGCTACTACCAATCGCTTAACGTCCACCTCGCATTCGCCATCTCTTTCCACCGTCATCCTACAACGTGTGACAGAAAGAAGTTGTGATTCCAACTACCCTTTTCATGGTATTGTCTCATATATGATACATAATTTAAGATCATATTTTTGTATTTTTTTAAGTTGTTTTTGTTATCAACAAAATTCAACGAAGCTTGAATTCAGTACACTTGTTCCAACTTACAAAGAAAAGGGTTAAGTGATAAAAGACTAGTATTTTACAAGCGTAGCACCCATTGGAATATTGGTAGAAAATGTAGCCTTGGTGTTATTCCAGAGATCAAAGTAAGTATCTTTCTTCCGGATCTATCCAGCAGTTTCAGAGTGAAAGTGTATTTTAAAACATGCATGCAATGACACCAATTGACCTATACTTGGTTTCGATAGGTATTTAACTAAATGTAAACAAACTTCAGCTGCCAGATTTGGTACATTCAAGGATTTTAAACAATTTACTTATCTAACATTGTAATCCTAACAGTGTAAGCCGTGGTGGCCTAGTGTTTGACCCATCGCCTCTCAAGCAGAGGGTCGTGGGTTCAAACCCCGGCTCGCACCTCTGAGTTTTTCGAAATTCATGTGCGGAGTTACATTTGAAATTTACCACGAGCTTGCGAAGCAATTCAATGGTGTGTGTGAAGTTCCCAATCCGCACTGGGCCCGCGTGGGAACTATGGCCCAAGCCCTCTCATTCTGAGGGGAGGCCTGTGCCCTGCAGTGGGACGTATATAGGCTGGGATGATGATGATGAACATTGTAATCAAACTAGACTAGTGAAATGTAAATGTTTAGATAGTTTAATGAGGGAATGTCAATATTAAGACACCAATTGATGTTCTTTTGTTTAGATTTAATTTAAATACCTATGCAAACCAAGTATAGCCCCAAACTATAAGTAAGTAAAGTTTTAACTGTAAGTACTGGGCATCGTGCGGCCGTTTTTAAGTCCGTGTTTGGTTTTACGATTTTATTATCCTTGGCCGATTATAATTAGACCAAATTCCATACAAATTTTCATATTTTAGTCTGAACAATTAAACAATATATATTTATAAAACAATGGCGACTCCACGCACGCCGGGCGGGTCACCGGCGGTCAGTCCGTCCACAACTTGTGACGTCACGCCGCAGATGTTTACACACAACATACAAATATATGTATATGTTTGTATAGAATCGGGATTATTGGACAGTTGATATACAGCGTCTATTTTTGATACTACCTCACTACCTCAAACTGTAACCAGACGAAGATTTAAGTGCTGTGAACCGATATCAAAACAAATTGTTAATTTAGAATTAACTACCAGAGCGTAATTAAGTTTTGAAATATTTTCGAGCAGCAATGTAATGCGTACAATAATTTGATACGAGAGAGAAGCGTTCTGTGACAGCTGTCACGTCAACAAGTGCGACGTTTTGAACAAAAACAAAGTAGTATCGCGTAGTGAATTAGCGATACATTGCGTGCTAATTAATTTTGTAAGGAAAATAATAAGTCTAAATATTTTACAATTATAATAAAATTTTATGTATTTAATATTTAAGTATCTATTCAATATAACAAATTCATGAATTCCTATCCTACAATATTGTGTACAATAAATACTATCCAACATCCAAGACTAAAACTATTTATAAGCTAAACTATGTTACAAAATAAAAACGTCATCCAAATTTTCTGCCCCAGGCATTGACCCCAAGACACTGGCAGCATTACCTCTCTGAACTGTTATTCCTAATCTTTGCGAGAGGTAAGTGCCTGCCCTGGGGTCACCTGAGGCCAAAACCAGACGAGTAGATAAGTCCTTGATAATTTTTTTTGTGTCTTCCGACCATGGACCCATTGTCTCGAAAGCAAGCGCCGCAAACTCATGATAGTTTGTTAAAGCTGAGTATTTGCGGCGCTTGTTTATCTGAGCCTGTTCAGCAGCCGCCCCAGCTCTGAGCGCGGTGCTCTGGATGTGAGACGCTAAAATATAATTATTAGGGCCTTATAGTTTGAGGTATCAAAAATAAACGCTGTATACAAATACGGCACTACACCTTGTTTAAAAATAAAAATATCATCATCATAAACTTGTGATGCGACGGGGCGAACATTCGAGCGTTGTGGCCGTTCGGTCAAACGTCTTTAGCTTCCCACGTTTATATAGCACAACGGAAAGACAAGTCACAACAATTTTAATCATTCTAAATTAAGCATCGGCAGTATCTTAAAGTTTCATAAAAAACAACACTGGGCATCACCCCTTTTAATAACCCCTGGGAAGACACCAATGACAAAAAAAACGCTGAAAAAACGCTGGATATTCGCCCGACGGAAGTGTCTACGAAAGCAAAAACAGAAACAGAAGTAAACATTTTTTTTTCTCAGAAACGGAAACGGAAAAATCAAAAAAACCAATCAAAAATAAAAACCAAATTAAATAGTTAAAATTCAGCTTAAACCTATAATAGGTATCTATCTACCTACATAACTACATTTTAAGTAAGTTTTATAGCTAAACTAAGGTTTTGTATCCTAGTTAAGTTAGTTATAACCTGAATTAATAATACAATATAATTTTAACTGGTTCCCCGCGTTACAGGCGAAGCCTAGTGCGGGGACCCCTGGTAATTCTTGTCAACCACTGTATATTTTTAAATAAACACATTTTCATTTTTCATTTTCATACAAACTAAGACCAAAACTATAAACTAAGCTATAAACTAAAAACCATAATTCCGCGTCGTACCCGGATCAAGTGTCCATAACGATTTGATTTGATTTTTGATTTGACGTTTTTATAAAAATAAAAATAGCGTTTTATGATTTTTTTTTAAATGAAAAATAAAGACAATACCGACACTAAATCTAGCGTTGTCAAAATTCAAAGTTGTCAAAGTCCTTCCGTTGTGCTAATAAACGTGGGGTGGTAACGAATAAACTCGAATAGTGGGCAACCCCAATATCTCAAAAAACGGCTTCACCGATTTCTGTGAAACATAGCTAAAAAACATTGCATGGATACTAGCTTTCACATAAAAAATCCGTTTGAGCTACAAAGCAATAAAACCTCTCTTTTTTGCGACGGGGGTTAAAAATACAGTTGTGGAAGTAGAAGCACAAGTCTTAATGCTTCGCTATCATGAACTACAGTCGTGCGATACAGCTACGTCTGCGCGAGACATATAGTCGCTTAGAAAACAAAAGCACATGACGGGACATTGAAAAGTATCTGAAAACGACCAATTTACGACTTCAGCTCTGTTGTTTTACTTGTACAGCTAACTAAGTATATTGTAGCCAAAATAGATTGAAAACTTTATAAAAGTATATATGTATTATAAATTGCTATGTATGCTGTGTAGTCTACGTTATAAGTAGGTATGCCATGGCAAACATAGTGGATTCGAGTAGGTACAAAATGTATGAAACATTATGTAAATCTTACCTAATTGTTAGCAAATAAATGATTTGATTTGATCTAGTTACAATCATCCATCTCAGCCTATATACTGTTGGGCACAGGCGTCCTCTTAGAATGAGAAAGCTTGGGATGTAGTTGACGCGGGCACAGTGCGGACTAACTTTTCACAAAACATTGAATAGCTTCGAAGGTTTGTGTAGTTTTCTCACGATGTTTTCTTTCACTCGTAAAGCTCCTTGCTTAAAACATTGTTGACTGACGATTTACAGCTTTTAGTTACACTACTCACCGGTAGATGGAGTTGGCATTAAAATAGAATCGCGTTCAATTGATTTGACTCTGTATACGTGAAATTCAAAATTAAATTAAATTATAATGCTTTGATAAGTATTTAAGGATTACACCTAACCGAAAAGGACAAATATGCAAAACTTAAACACATGACAGGGCGCCACCGTCTATGCAAACGCGCCTCGTCTGTATGCAAAAGGATTAGTTCCAATTTTAACCACAAACATGTTTTCATGTTATTGCACAACTATGCTTATTCAAAATATTAATGAAACATATTATTATTTTATAATGGACACACGTAGTATTATTACTTTGTTTATTTTAGCATTATAAAAAGGATAAACAATCTTTATTTTTTTTTTGTTGCAAAACGCTTTAAAAATAGTAATACTGATTGACATACTTTATGAAATCAAAAGGTGAATTTTATTTTAGTCTTATTAATTTTAGTAGATAAGTGATAGATGTTTGTTCAGGTATTGATTTGGCGAGTCTTGGTTTTTAAAAATTCAATTCTACATTGCCTTTGTTTGACCATATTTTTGCGTTATGTTAATTCTTAATTGAGGAAATTTTCATGTTGCAGACCAAGTTTTTTTAATTTATTGAGTGTTGACTAAAACGTAAATCTTGACATTTTAATTTAATTAAGAAAACCTTTATATCTGTTATTTTTAACAACACATGCAATGAAGAGCTAAAAGATATATTAATAATACATTTTCATTATCTTTCTGTGCCAACCATGAGCAGCAAAATGTATCTATTCGTCGATAGATGGCAGTGTAGTAAAGTTTCTAATCAAAGCTAAAGTTAAGCTTCTACTACTCATTCATAGATGGCGGTAGTAGTGCGACTTTAAAAATCCAATTTGATTTTTTCATCTATTATTTCAGTTACTCATAACGAACACTTGGTTCTAATAAGAAATAAAAGACAAGAAACTGGATATATCTATCGAAGTTAATTTTAATTTTAATTTTGTAGGGTTTTGTACTTCACAGACTTCACCAATCTTTCGAACCATTTTTCTTTAGAGCCATCTGCCTGTACCTACATATACACCACACTGCTTGGCACAGGCTCAGAGGAGCAGGCAGGAGGAGGAGGAGTGCTCTGAGAGCAGACTGAGAGAGCATGGCCTGTAGTTGCCACGCGGGTCCAATGGGGGATGGGAACTTAAGTTTGAGAGGCGATAGGTCAAACCACTAGGCCACCACGGCTTTTGCTTGACCTTGTCTGCTTTCTATTTTTTATTTATATAAACATTTATTATATCACATTAAATTGCATTTATCGTACGCTAAAATGTCATACATAGGAGCTTAAAAATAATACAAAACAATAATCCAAGGAAAGATTAATTATTATTTCTTATTGAAATTCTCTATTTTGTGGTGAACTACTTGTTGCCTGCGGCTCCATCTGCAAAGAACTATCGACATCCTTCCCAGAGAATTTTCATACCAAATCCTACTAATAATTTCAAAAGTTTGTAATTCTGTTTGTTTGTTACCTCTTCACGTCTTAACCACTGAACCGATTTAGATGAAATTAGGTACATTTATAGATAGTTTGAGTCACGGGGATGTATAGGATAGTTTTTATCCCGGAACATTGCATTGTTCCCGCGAGATAGTGATAAACAAATTGTATGCGGACGGAGTCGCATGCAACAGCTAGATTATCTAAATCGGTGCAGCAGTTTAAACGTGATGAAATAACATATAGACAGAGTTTATAATACGGATGTTAACCTCATTCCGTATAAAAGGTAATAAAAACTAGTAAAGACGACAATATCTCTATATTACAGTATGATCTTGCCTTTTTTATAAAACCTGTTGGCACCCTTCCGGACTTAACCGCCTTCCGATTCCCACGCGCTGACCACTGGCCTTTTATGCCCACGACGTTTCATATTGTTGTTTATTGAACTGAAAACAGTTTGTTAATGTGTATTACTTATGTCTTCTTTTTATCCTTCAAAATTATTTATTTGTTAAACATAGGTTATGTCAATAGATGTTACATTAGGTAATTAATTGTATCACTATGTCTCGCCAAGTAAGTATGTCAAAATCTGAACTTTACGACGTATTCTCATAATACCTAATATATTTACGGGGATTTAGACAATTGTTCAAGTAAAGTTTTTATGAGAAGGTGCTGATATAGGAAATAAAAATTAAAAACTTACCGTTCCTCGCTCTTTAGGACCTTCGAAAAAAATATTTATTCACACCTCTTCAATCAACTTTACTTAGTCAGCTATCTTAATTCAATTTTCAATTGAAATATGTCTATTAACCCCTAAATAATTTTTCGACGTCTTAAAATGTATCACTCAATTGTGAAAAAATATAATACAGTAAGAATCTCTAAAAATTTCTTTAAAACCAGTTCTCGTTACCCTTCTTCAACCCTTTTCCCACGATGACCGCTGTCCGGTGCCGTCCCTTCATTTCAATGATAAAACCCTAAAAAACCGCTTCTTGTGATCGTCTCAGAAACCTGTTTATGTTCTCACACTGGACACTTGCGTTCGGGACTTTCTGGCCAGTTGCGCAGTTGACGGGTTAAGGTGTGTTCGAAATTTGAACATTTCAGTTTTCTATTTTTTTTATGTTAATGAATGTTGTGTTTTTCCAAATTGTGTAACTGGCCAGCCTTTTTATGAGTAATGGTAATATTTAGTGTGTTGAAGTGAAACAAAAGGGTTTAAGTTTTTATATGTTTTATTTAATTAAATGGATAAGTACTTAATTTCATAAAGTAGGTACAAAAGTGCTTATGATAAAGTGGTGTTTGATGCGAAATGATACCAAGACTCAAGATGAATGAGAGCCAAGAAGGAGAGAAGAGGAGAAACAAGGACATCGGAATGCAATGGAAGAATCAGTTTAACTATATCATATATGATCCAGTTTCACAATAAAATACAATGACACTTTAATATTGAACACCAACACATAGTAAGAGGTACAGAAAACAGGTACTACAGATTCATAATACCTACAAAACTAAACAATATTTTTCACTTCTCATGCTCGTAAAGTTCGTGTTTATGCTGGATCTAGGCGACATAAAATGACTTTTTATGCACTAGTGCATAAAATAAAATCTTCGTCTAAGACCAAGGTAATCAGGTGTCAACAGCCACAAACAAAGAAGTTAATATATATTTTTTTCATAATTTTTAATTTGCATAAAATTAAAAGTCAATCAAAATAAACCAATAAAACTAAAAAAATATAATTAAATAGTAATTCATGAAAAATAAAATGTACATAGTAAGTGAACAATTGTTTCCACTGTTGCTATTTCGTTTCCTCGCCATCGAAGTGAAAAGCAGAGTGTAAAACTCGAGCATTAAACCCATTTTCCCCTCAACGTGTCTATCCACCCTCGCCGTACCGGCTCGGGTGGCTATATGAACGTCTTGGGTAAAATGGCTCGTTTTATGCTCTTGTTGTACAATCTACTATTAAACTAAACTTAAACTACAAAATAAAAACGTCGTCGAGACAGGCTGGCGCTATTACATCACTGATCGCTATGGTCTTTTCTACATTAAAGTTACTTTCCTTGCGGTATTTTTTAGTTAGGTTTAGGTATGCCTTATAAAAATCGTTTCAGCCATTTTTGAGATATTGAAATTTGAAATGATATTGTCTGGGGATTTCTGCCTTAAATTAAATTCAAATTCAAATCGTTTATTCTGTAAATAGGCCGCCATGGGCTCTTTTACGCGTCATTTATTTAAACTACCTAC
Organism: Choristoneura fumiferana; assembly: GCF_025370935.1. NCBI lineage: Eukaryota > Metazoa > Arthropoda > Insecta > Lepidoptera > Tortricidae > Choristoneura > Choristoneura fumiferana. The sequence goes on from NC_133490.1 coordinate 9,072,235, forward strand.
TTTCGGAAATTCGAAGAAAGAAACTTGGCAGAAAGTCATTTTTACAAAATCAATAATTACAAATAAAATACTTATAAACTACAGTACAAAATTAAAGAAAATAATTACACGAACTAAAACAATTAGGTGCTTTGCTCACCCGCGACCTTTAAGGTTGTAAGGTCGCGGGTGAGCAAATTAATGCTTTAGTTCATTGATATGGACCTCCGCAAAGTAACGCCTGATTAAGTAAATTATTTATAAAATTACATGAGAAAAATAAATAATACAGGTATGTATGGGGTCCCTTAGTTATAAAACTAAAACTAAACATCTTTACTATGAACTTAACATCTTAAGTTGGTTAGGTTATGTATTTTTAGCTAAAAATATATCTATACAAGGTAAGATAAGATAGGTACCCGACAGCCGCTTGCCCCGGCCGCCGTAAATCTCCCCGGGGCAAACGAGAGAGCGTAATGAGACGACGTGCATTTTCTCAGGCGGCATCAGTCAGTGCTGGAAAGAGAAGGACGGAAGTGAGATGAGTGAATGGGTGAATGTAAGAATGTGTCATAAAGTTACTGAATATTGGCTGTTGATGACTTCGTCTGCAAAGGATTCGCTACATTCTATCTCGCGAGAACTATTACAGTACCTATTGTATCTGATGCGAAATTTAATTTAGTTTAGTCATTCCACGACGATTGTTACTGCTGCACGGCATATGAAGTCCCCCACAAATCCAATCACGGTTTTACTTTCAGCGAATTTTCTATGGCCACCAAAATTAAACAGAAATTAGAAATTTAAATTTTACGCCGAAATTCGCCGAAACCATAACCGAAACTTAAAGTTTGGCTGGACACTAATTTACATAACAAGTAGGACTAGCATTTACCCGCTGCTGCGCTCGCATAAACCATTAATGTGGCAGGTAAATTGAAGTTCTGCGAATTTATACAATTTCCGCGGAAATTCTCATCAAATACACCGTGATTCTTGTGTCTTTTATTTAACGTAACGGTTCTGTTAGTTCAATATATTCAATAAATAAAATTAGTTTTGTTACATTCAAGACCGAATGAAACGAATGAACTGGACTTAGTTCAGTCATTCCACTTGCACCGTTATCCGTCTGACCCGACACGAGCCAGAGAAAACAAATTGCAAATCATCTGCCCCCGCCAAGACGCGAGCTAAATGACTCAGTCGGAACTAAATTGCTCCCGTGAACGGATTGCCAGCAAAATTTCCGTTACAGTTTGAAATTTTAGAACGCAATTTTGCGGCGAAGACAGAATTGTATCGATTCCAATTGATTGTTTGGCCATTCAGAGATTTATTATGCAATATACCTACAGGTACCTAATGGAAAGGGAAGGAATAGACGATATCGGCTTGAGCTAGCCGCTTAGGTTTTTTTTATTTCGAATTAAGAAAGGAATTAGGTAAAGCTGGCTTAAACTGCCAATGTGATATAGATCAAATTCTCATGCATAAATCTTGACATAATTTGTACACGGTTTTAAACAATAAACGTTTCTTATTTAAAAAAATAATAAAAGTAAAATAAAATTATTTTTGTTTGTGGCCAGTATATAGGGACGCGGCATTATGTTCTTTATTTGAATTATTATAACTATTGCCAGCGACTTCGTCTGTCAAGATTTCGTTTATCCCGCGGGAGGGAACTATGCAATTGTTTGGGATAAAAACTATTCTATATATAAGAATAAGTTTACCAACAATTGTCAATTGTGTATGCTCCTTTATATTTGTACAGTAAAAGGTGTATATAGGTACGTATGTGTACACAATTACAAGCTGGCATGAATAAGGCCTATACCTACCTACTGCAATAAATCGTCGAGTTGCGGAAAATAACCCCCTACGACTTCATATATTACACAATCCGTACCAAATATGTCTTAAGTCCAGTTTAAACCTTAAAGAAAAGTCGTGCAAGTTGCATTGCATTGCGGCACTCGATTGACAACTACAAACTCGTTGGTTGTACAGCCTCGCAATGTAACACAACTTGCACGATTTTTCTTGCACGTCAAAACCGGTCTTTATAATTTTAAATATCGAATGAGGGCTATCGTTTTTTGTCTCACTAGATGGCGCACTGTTGCGTGAGGTTTTTAAGTATGGTTTTGAAAGTCTGTTATTACGGGCGTGGAAACAAAGTTTAGATTAAAATCATATTTAATACACCTTAAAACCGTACCATATAAATATCGAGCATGCCAGTGTTGCATAGTCCCCGTTTTGTTCGGAAAAAAGGGAGGACAAAGGTTTCCGAAAGGCAAAACTGTCTCAAAACACAGACATTCATTGCCCCGGAACGCATATTTGCCATAATTAATTACAGATATTGCGAAATATTCACAAAACTATTCTAATTCTAAATAAACCCGCGTAGCTTGCCCAAAAACTATGAGATTTGACATTTCCTCACGCTACACTAGCGCCTCCAGCGGCGAATTCATTCGCGACAGCCCTCATTTCATTCAAACCCGTTCACTTGTTTTTAGCATAACAAAGCAACGCATTCACAAACTCGCAATATCACGACGGCAAATCGAATACAAACAAAACCAAGCAAACCCAACGCGTACTAAGAAAAATCATCCGTCTTCCTTACACCAATCCCTAGTTTCTTCACGACCATTAGTGCGGGGCCCATTTGGGGGCCCATTTAGATAAAATGTCACAGATTTGAAGACGGGGCCCCCCTGCCCCACGCCCCCGAGTAATGAGTCGCGAAGATTTCGGAGCGCAAATGTTTATATAGGGTGCTAATTTATGTGTCTTAATTGTTTGTAAGTTTTTCGTATTAGGTTGTGTATTTGGGATTGTAATCATCATCATCGGTCATAGGACGTCCTCACTATTGGGCAGGCCTCCCTTGATTGTATTGCCGTGATAGAGAAATGACAGTTTGTTTAATCCGTGTCTATTAATGACATTCAAAGTCGTTTAATTATTTTTGTGGTTTGACGTTTGGCTTCTCAAGCAGAGGACCGTGTGTTCAAACCCGGGCTCGCATCTCTGCGTTCTTAGACATTACATTCGAACTTTACGCCGAAGGAAACATCTGAAAAATCTATATAATCTGCCAAGCAATTCAATGGTACTTACCTTTGTGTGAGTTCCCAATCCGCACTGGGCCCATTTGGGAACTACGACCCAGGCCCTCTTATTCTGAGAGGAGGCCGGTGTCCAGCAGTGGGATATGGGCTGAGATAAAAATACGCGCAACTGATGGTATATTGACATTCCATACATTTTCTACAGAAATCATACCAAAATTGGTTTTCAAAAGCTCCTACCCTGTCAGGCGATTCAATTTTCTCGACTGTACCTACTTTTTTTTTTTTACTTTTTTTTTTTTTTTTTTTTAAGAACTATTTTTATGGTGAACAGCCTGTATCGCACTAAGCATTCTGTAGATTTCATTCGCTTATCTTTTACTGTCTGCATACTACTTTTATAATGCAGGGTGGGGGGAGTGTAAATGTGTGGGTGTACTGTTGTGCCTGTGGGGGTGAAGTTTTGTTTAATTAAGGTTTAGATTTTATGTCATTGTTAAATATTGAAATGAAGGCGGATTTGACTGCCTTTGAATTGACGGAGGCTTTTGTAGGTTTTGTGTTTGCAAGAGATTTGTTGAACTCAGTGTCGTTGATTAAATTTAATGGACAATTAACAGTGTGCATAGTAAGTATTTTATTTAACTCTATGATCACAATTAATAGTCATACGGCTAAAAGATAATCGTTTTCATCTTAATACTCAGTAATATAAAGCAGTTGATCCTAACTTTTTTTTAACCAGGGACCATTTGGGTTTCCTTATTATTAGCAGGGATCACAAGGATAAAAAGAAACTGTAGTACCTATACAGGGTGTCTGAACATAAATGGTCAGAGGCATTCTGTATATTTTTTCTTATCACGGTCCATGAGATACCTACAGCCTGGTGAAAGATAGACAGACGGACAGTGGGGTTTTAGTTCCTAATAGGGTCCCGTTTATAACCTTAAAAATCAAAAGTCGCGGGTATATATTTTCATAGCTTTGGTAGGTAATCCTCCCCACAGATAGGTACCCAACAAATTACACAATTTATGTACACCTACGTGTTAATTATATCTTCATCAGTCCCCACGGATGTACTTTACAAAAAACAAATTAAGACTAAGAATAACGAACAAATGTACTTTATAAAGCACAAATTATTTATCGATTTTTTTTTTAATTTTGAAATAGTATCAAAAATAACAAAGTCCCACGTCTAGGTCTTAAGTACCTGCTACATCTGTTAAATAAGTTAGGACTCAGGAGGATATACCTATCGAAGAAAAATAAATAGGGTAATGTAAAGAAGCACCTACACTCCTATATCTAACACTAAGAAAGAACGCCAGCAAAAACAAAACACAGTCTTAACCCGCGCCTTAATCCAAAACGCGAACGTCTCGAAACCCCAGCAAAAACAAAACACGATCCCCCAAAGGCTCCAAGGCGGCCCCTCGCCCCACTTCGCTTCTTTCCGTTGCTAAGTATCCACCCCTTTTTTCGACGTAAGAATTACTTAAAGGCGGGCCGTCCCCACCACCCCGGGGAGGCGGGGGTTTTTTCACCCTTTGAAGAATTGCCCCAAGGCGGGGTGGGGGGGTAGTTGTAATATTAAATAGAGGGTTTTTGCGACCGTTTCCGGGATCGATAGGACGTAGTTTTTTAGTGGGGGATTTAGCGGGATTTTTGCGCGGGAATTTTAGTTCGGTTTTGTGGTTGTATTGTCGGTATTGGTTTATATTAATATCGGTTCTTAGTTAATAACGATATTTAGAGACTTGGCGAGAAAATTATTGTTAGCTTAGGTATTTTCATGAATCCTTAAAGATGAGTGTATCTTATTTATATTTTTATTTATGACATAGCTTAGTTACTTACTTATAGGGATGTTGACACCATTAAAAAATAATTCGAAGACACGACTCCAGTAAAAAGCCCTGAAAACCAGATTAATTTTCGATTAACTGCAAAATTAGATTTATTGTTGCTTTAAAACAAATCAATACGAGTAGTTAGTTGATTGAGTTGACAAACAAGTGACGTCATATGTTGCTTTTTCCATTCAAACTCTATGGGAGAATTCCCATAATAAATCCTATTTTAAATTTTAAGAGGTTTTCACCTTATGGGATTCTTGAATCAGCTATATTTTTTTTGAATGTATGTCAGTAGGTAGGGACCTACCTATATCTATCTATATAGGTAATATTTCTTTATTTATGCAGTGACTTGCGTCTCAGTAATTAATGTTAAGTAAATACCTAATTAAATATGTCTAAATTAAACCGTATTTTTTCTGAAAGTTAATTTTAAATATACCTTACTATCAATTCATCATACTGAATACTTTATCTGGTACAATATGAACTAAAATATGTTCAAAAATGAAATCCTCCTACTCACAAAAAACCGTGCAAAAATAACGAGTTGGCAAAAACCGAGCTTAAACTCATTAAAACCATAAAAAGTCAGCTCCGCAAACTACTGGATATAACTCTCAACTAAAACGAAAAACGGCCCACGCACACAAATAAAAACTCCCCCCACCAACACAGACAAAAAACCGTTAACGACCCCCCCACCCTCATATCCTTGCAGAAAATTTGTTTACTTCCCTGCAAGGAGCCGGTTTGAAATAGGAAGCGCGGATTGCTGTTCCGAGTTTGAATTTCACTGGCTGGTTGGATTTTGCTTTGTCACCTTCGGTGATTTTAAAAAGTAATATTGTTCGGGTACTGGCTGGTTATAATATTACGTTTGTTTTGTTTTGAGCTGATTTATCTATGACTGGATTGAGCTGGCTAGTTGGATTAAAACTTTTTATTCCTATTTATTACGAAAACAAATATTATGAATTATTTGAATGGTTACATTTGATTTTTGTTTTAGATGCTATGGATAGTACCTAATGCAACAAGTTTTTTAAACTGTTACCGGTTAATGCAAAATACTAAGTAGGTAGGTAGGTAGGTAAGGTAAGGTACTTATAAAAAAACGTTATGATTTATGTATAATAATAAATTCTGCAGTAGGTATAATATTGAAAAGTAGGTAACTTTATTTTCTGCAACTGCACAAACCTTCGAAGCAATTCAAGTGTGAAGTTCTCAATAAGCGTTAGGCCCGCGTGGGGACTACGACCCAAGCTCTCTACGGCAAGTAAAAGTAAATACCAAACAAGAGAAGCTATATTATATTATAATCACCGTAAAAACCCAATTACATGTCAATTCACCGCCTTTAACCAATCACAGGCGTGATATGAAAACTCGTGTCTCGAATGCGGAGCGTTCTCAATTCAAACTTGAATTTAAACAGGGCGCCGCGTTCTAAGTTTCCAAATTTGAAAATTAAAGCGACTCGACGAGAATTAAATACAACATGGCGCCGGCACGTTCGAGACGCGGATTAAAAACGGTTAATGCTAGCAGTTAAGAAAACGTGTGCTCCGCTAGGGAAATTAAAATGCATTTTCTAATTTAAAAACGAAACGTTATCTTAATTTAGAACAAAAATTAATGTAACTAGTGGTCTATGTTTTAAACGAATTATTAATGCCGAGTACGTAAGTTTTTTCATCAAAGACTATAATTTTATTATCGATTTCACTGTTCTCTTTTGTACTAACATTGAAAAATAAAACCATAGTAGGTACTTACTTATAGTGAAAACCAGCCAAGAGCGTGTCGGGCCACACGCAGAGTAGGGTTCCGTAGCAATATGCGGCAAATATTCAACATAAAGATTGGATGGAACATTACTCGTTTACCGTTAATTCTTAACAATATACTCGTACTTTATTTTAACATACTCAGGCCAAATTACTCCTTGCTAGAAATAACAAGTCTCTAAGCTAAGCCGTGGATGGACTGACGGACAAGGCGAAACTATAAGGTTTCCTTGTAGGACTTCTTTACATTAGGTACTTTACGCTCATAGTTTTACTCTCGAAAAAGTACCCACTAACTAAATTTACTACCTACTGTTTTTCCCAAATACGTTCCTATTTCATAACTTTTTAAATTAGAAACGTCACGCTCAATCCAGCCAGCACGCATTCCAAATTCAAAATTAAGAACATAGTCTCGCTCAACTCAAGCAGCCAGTGTCTCGCGCCCCGCTCCATAAATCTAGGATAATGAAAGTGTTAATGAAGTAATTCAGCTTTAATTATTCACAAAATAAAGCAATAATTCTTGAAGAATCAAATTAAGGCTGTACGGCACCTGCGTTGAGGAAAATTTCATGTCCCAAGTAACTTGTAATTAACAAAATACATTCAGAACTTGTAACTAGATTTAAATAGTAACGCTACAGGCGCGCGAGCTGTAGGGATGGGCGAGGTTTTATCGATATAATCTGCTTTTATGCTTAAATGCCTTCGTTTTTTTTTTGGTCTTATCCATCATGACTGGTGGATAATGGTCGTTCCAGAACGAAAGCGCTCCCTCCATCTTTTCTCCAGCGTTCCTCGCAATGTCGTTGAATTTCTGAGAAGATTCAAATAAATGTACGGTCATAAAAAAAATATCGCGTGCCAGGACGGATTCTTTGTGCTATTGATATCATATTGATATACCATACATTTGCCAAAGAAATTATAATGAAATTGATTATAAAAAGGTCTCATTTTGTTACGTGCTTCAGTTTCTTCGTCTGTACGTTCCAATACTGGGCACAGTCCTCTTAGGATACTGAGTATGAAATTTCTTTATCCCAAAGAATTAAGTCATAAAAAAAGGGTACCCAATTTAATATTAAGTTCTGAACAACATAATCTAGGCGTATTTTAAAAATAAGTTAGTACAAGTGATGGCTAAGATTTAAAATAGTATCTACGTGACTCTACAATCGTACAAGTTATTTAGTGTTAAGTCAATAGGTAGAACTTGATCAAGAAAATTTTAGCTCGTACCTATTTATATCCAAAATAAAGTAGACGAAAAGGTAGCTACAGTTTTTAAAACAAGATTCGGTTTTTAATTTAAGACTCTCTTAATATAGTTTTTTTTCCTGATGGTAAGAGATCACCACCGCCCATAAACATCTGCAACACCAGGGGTATTACAGATGCGTTGCCAACCTAGAGGCCTAAGATGGGATACCTCAAGTGCCAGTAATTTCACCGGCTGTCTTACTCTGCACGCCGAAACACAACAGTGCAAGCACTGCTGCTTCACGTCAGGATAAGCGAGCAAGATGGTGGTAGCAATCCGGGCGGACCTTGCACAAGGTCCTACCACCTGCAAAAAAAGAAATAAAAAAAAGCAAGAAAAGAGATAAAAAATCATTCCTCAGTTTTACTATCGATATATCTTGAACAATCCCCTCCCTAGCCCCCATACAAAGAGACACTAAGAAATTATGTATTCCCCTTAGCGCAGTTTCGGCAACTTTATTGAATTTGTTCCGAGGTGTGCAGTACTTTTGTCGTGCTTCGAAATTCGAATGCGACGTCCCGGTTTAGACGGTTCGCCCGCCATCTTGGAATGGGTTTAAATTCGGAATAGAAAAGTTTTACGCGTAGCACAGGGTGGAGGTGGAGGGTTGACGGTGTAATAGAGTGAGTTTAAAAATATTAAATTAAATTTAAAATACTATATTTATACTATATTAATACTATATAATACTAACCGGAAGACGAAGCGTTGGCAGGCCTCCCACTAGGTAGGTAGGTTAGACAGACGACGGTTTTTTATCGCGCTCATCGCTCCACTGCCTCGCTCTACTCCAGTGAACAGGCAGCCTTAAAATCTAAACAATAATTTACAACCTGCCAGCAATCTAAACACAAATCCTCTTTTAAACTCCAAAATTCAAATTCAAACAAAGAAGCATTCCAAATTCGAACGAACTTCGTCTTGGCGCTCCCTTCTCCGAGTTGCGAACTAGCGGTTGGCGGTTGGCTGGGGTTAATCAATTTTTCAACTTCATTTCAGTTGCTTATTGAATTTTATGTTAAACCATATCCCTGAAATTGTTCGTCGAAAAAGAACTCGGTATTGCTACAAAAGTAGATACAGGTTAAACAAAATACCTATCGGACAAGGTTAAAAGCCGTGGTGGCCTCTCAAGTTTTTGGAAACTTTATTACGGGAGCCATAAATAAGAACATTTCTATTAATTATACTATTAGTCCTATGATTGTCTGTCATATTTGAAAGGACCTTTACCATCTCCTGTATTTTTGGCACTCTTTGTACCTCTACTTTTTTAATACCTCATTGAGCTAAACGAATGGTGTAAAATAGATGTTTAATTAAAGGGCGAAGTGCCGGCCAAAACTAATGGCGGGCCTGTCCGGCAAATTTTAAATTCGGCTGGATCCAATATTCGATGTTGGAATGTAGGCGAGATTTCCGGGTAGCTATATGAGATGGGGACGGACTTAGTTATATGATTTATTTATTTATCCCATTATTATAAATGCGAAAATAATTGTAAGTCAGTTTGTTTGTTTGTTACCTCCTCACGTCGAAGCCGCAAAATCGAAATTCAGTATAGGTACATTGATTTGCGTCAAATTTTGAGTTTTAGTGGAATAGATCCTTTTCTTATGCCTGAAATCTTACGTAAGCAGAGAAAGGGGGAAGAGAAATCGAGATATCTTACGTGCCTTTACGTGGTGAGTAAGGAAAGGGGATAAAAATGGCAACATTAAGTAACTTAAAAAAAATCGTTTAATCGATAAATTAACTATACCTAAAATTGCTAACTCCCAATTCCGTCCCTGCGCCACGGGCCAGAAAATATAAATTGGGTTTCATATATTTTAGTGTTGGGTTCGAAAGTGTTTTGAAAAGTAGTTGGTCCCGCCTAATTCCTTTAGTTTTATGTCCGCGCGTTCCGAACTCCCCTCGCTCTACCTTTATCAACCTTATTTCATTCCCGATACTGCGATACTGGCTGCTTTTAGAAAACAATCGACGAGCGCGGATCGAAAGCGGGGCGTTCTTCGATTTTCAACTGTTTCTTGTGGGCTACAAGGGTAGTGCGAGGTGTATGTCGCTGGAAGAATTGTGGTGCCTTTTTGGCCGGTTTTTCGGGTGTGTTTGGATAGGCCGACCTTTTTTGCCGAGGGATAGTTTGTCGGGTTCGTTTGGGTTGTTTCAGTCGGAACAGATGTCGGGCATTGCATTTAAATACGGAGATGAAAGAGTTCGGTATTTATTTTTTAGTAGTAGTTTTCGTAGGTCGAATCGATGCATTATTATTATTATTTTATCTAAAATTTTGATACAATAAGTTTCCCCCAACATTCCGGGAACGCATAGACTTTTATTACATAAAAAGCAGCTCTATATAATAAATAAAAATAAAATAAATAAATATCATGGGACTGGGACACTCGACACCAATTGAACTAGTCCCAAACTAAGCAAAGCTTGTAGGTACTATGGATACTAACTAGGCAACGGATAAACATACTTATATAGATACGTATTAAACACCCAAGACCCGAGAACAAACATTCGTATTATTCTTACAAATATCTGCCCCGGCCGGGAATCGAACCTGGAACCTCGAGCTTCAAAGTCAGGTTCTCTAACCACTAGGCCATCCGATCGTCATAATATAACAATAGAGCTGAATTTTTACCGTTGTTTTTCGAACGAATGCTACATAAAACCGTTACTCCCCCAACATTATTCTTAGAGGCATACAATACGTAAGAACGCTTCGGCCCCAAGACGCGGAATTTAATTGGCGCATATTAATTACCCCCCCCCCCCCAAGATAAGAGTGCCTCATAAATTAGCCGATACCAGCCTAATTGTTCCCGGAGTTCTCTTAAAATGCCTTCGTTTGCTAGTGGGGGGGGGGGGGGGGTGCTTTAACAATTCGATTTCCATGCATTTTTTACGTGACGTCAGTGATGGCGTGTATGGCAAAGTGCACACTAACGGCTAGATAGACTCATGCGTCTCTCGCTTTCTGGGTCTAACAAAAATGTTTACGCCACGCTGCTGGTGTAACTTGTAATAGTTATAATATACTTATACAATAGGACCCAGTTTTTTATATTTAGTTATATAATCGGAATTATAATTTAACGTACTTATATACTTATGGATAAAAGATAAAAGTTTCATTGGTTACATGTCTAAATTTTACATTAATTTAGGGGATTCCTTGGTTAAAACATCAGGTTAACTGACGGTTAAATTTATTGCCGTCTCCGTCTATTCGAACAAAAGAAATAGAAACGGCATCACATTTAACCGTCAGTTAACACTAATCAATGGACGGTGAAACAGCCCCTAAGTATCGTAGAAATTCTTAGCCTATCCAGCCAAAGTATATTAGTCAAACGAAAATAAATAAATAAATAAATATCATGGGACACTTGACACCAATATGGATACTAGGCAACGGATAAACATACTTATACGTAAATGCATACTTAAATACATATTAAACATCCAAGACCCGAGAGCAAACATTCGTATTATTCATACAAATATCTGCCCCGGCCGGGAATCGAACCCGGGACTTCAAGCTTCATAGTCAGGATCTCTAACCACTTGGCCATCCGGTCGTCAAAAATAAGGATCAAATCAGGAAAATACGTTCGCATTTTTATCTGATTATACATATAAAATAATAGCAAGTCAATTGTTTCCACTTTGCTTCTCATGCTCGTAAAGTTCGTGTTCATGCTGGATCTAGGCTACATAAAACGACTTTTTATGCTCTAGTGCACAAAGGCGCAACCGTACCGGCTCGGGTGGGTATGAACGTCTCGGTTAAAATGGTTTATGCTCTTGTTGTACAATCTACTATTGTATTGTGTTAGTCATGTTTATTAGTATTTACGTTTAACCAATAATACTCACGTGGCCTCTATTTTCCTTTGGGTAGTATAATAATATCTATCAGTATATTGTACAATACATAAGTTTACAAACACGGAACAACTTTTCCTGCAACTGAATCCCCGCCCCTAATACGTCATCAAACAAATGAATAACTAATTAAAATAAGAATCAGCAGACGCGGCGTCATCTTGTTCCAAATTCAAATGTAGATTGTGATTGTGAGACATCTGCATATCTCGCGGGATATTGTTTTTGGAATGTCTGCGGCTGCAGGGCGTTCGAGGAGACGCCTTTTTCGAAGTCAAATTGTAACGGCTGGATAGAAATTGTTACATGTATTTTTATACCTTTGATGTTCTTCTTGCAAGTTTGCATAGTGGAAAAAAATCATAAAAGATTATTTAAAACAGTACTTAAAAAGGCTCGTTCTCGATTGTATTGCACCGACGGTGGTTACTTTGAAGTTAGTTATTTTGTGAATTTTTTGAACAAAGCTAATTTAAAAATGAAACTACAAATCCATCTCTCTTGAAAATAATAAAAACTTAACAATAATACTATGAAAAATACTGTTAATAACTAATAAAATAATACTATGTAGTTTGAGCGCTTTAAAGTTTAAAATGTCGCCCGCTCGTTTGCCAGCTGTTTGATAATAGTTATTTGTGTTACAAGGGAGCAAAATGGTGTATTTACGGCGAGGGCGTACATTGAATCTTGAGCGTAATGAGGGATTCAAGTGCTAACGCCCAAGATTAAAATAATTTTGCTCCCGAGTGGCTCATACAACTTTTCACACCGAGCATTAAGAAACTTGAAAAAAAAAACTAAATATTATTAAAGAACAACCAGCATAGAAAATGGCGTGGCTTTACAATTATCAACTTCAAAAAATGGCATGAAAAGCCTTAAACAGAAAAGTTGCACTTTGCTCCCTCTCGTCAGGGAGGAAAAGTTACTCCTAGTGTGAATTTTTTTTTTATCGAATCCGATATCTAATATTGGACCGAACAAATTGAGCAACAAGATAATTTCATCGCGTCTGACACCAGCTTGGGATTAAATAATCATAAAACGCTCAACACATAAAAAATCTTTGTCATGAGTCATTAGAAAGGCATTAATAACGTAATTAAAAACAAAAAAGCAACTCCTAAAATAACAGTTGAACGACAATGACAAACTATTCACCAATCCACTCAGACGAGCAGTCGAGCACACATCGCGGGAAAACTCTTGAAACAAAGGAAGGTAATTGAAAATTCTATCAAAACTTGCGCCAAACGAGCTCGGTGGCTCGAGCCCGGGCCAACTCGGGCCGGCTCGAGCTCTGAAATGGCTCGAAGTTGCCTGTTTGACAATCATAAAGTTGACGTCTTTATTTTGGCTTGCATCTTATTCTAAGTTCAAATTTGGAATTTGGAACGGTGATTCAGATTTTTGTTTTTATCGTCTGCTTCAAATTTCATATATGGTTATATTTCCTATTCGGCCAGTACTTTACGTTCATTGTTTTTCCTTTCTTCATTTGTTTACATATTATTTTCCTCTCAAATCGTTTTAAAGAATAATAGTAGGTACCTACCTACCGCTTTATTCAGTGGAAAATTGCTAGGAATGCTATTCCACTACTTTATTTATATTTTTAGCACTTTTAGATGTCAGCATAAATATGAAGAGATCGCTGCGAGAAAAATATGACTACCTATTCACGAACGATTTCACTTGATTTATAGTAAATATTTTTTTTTTATTCTAATTCGAAATTATAGGTATTTCGATATATAACTATAATTCGTTTATGAAAATGTTATTTTTATTTTCAATAAGTCGGTAACGATTATTTTTTTATTTCACTTTTATTAAGACAAAAGCTAGGTAATTGTGGCAACAGTGGATCAAGTGGGCACACCTGGTCAGCATCATATTGGACAGAAAGAATACGGCAATAGCTGCGTCTCTATTACATTAAAATTACGTCTCTCTGTCTACGCTAACATTCAACATTCGCTCCGCTCGGTGCCGAAACGTATGTACCTATATGTAGTACGTCACAGAAATAAATTTATGTTTTGACGGTGCAAAAGTCAAAAATCAGGTAAGTTTTGTTATTTCATTCTTCCGTTTCCTAAACCTAAGTTTACTAAAACTTATTTACTAACTTTTTATTTCTATAAAGTAGGAATTTATTCATGTTTCATTTGACAGTAAGATAGGTATTAATGAAAAGTAAATAATAATAAAATCATTTATTGCCACTGAAAATAAGACAGGTTACACAATCAAAACCGAGCCGTGAAGCCGTGGTGGCCTAGTGGTTTGACCTATCGCCTCTCATGCAGAGGGTCGTGGGTTCAAACCCCGGCTCGCACCTCTGAGTTTTTCGATATTCATGTGCGGAGTTACATTTTGAAATTTACCACGAGCTTTGCGGTGAAGGAAAACATCGTGAGGAAACCTGCACAAACCTGCGAAGCAATTCAATGGTGCGTGTGAAGTTCCCAATCCGCACTGGGCCCGCGTGGGAACTATGGCCCAAGCCCTCTTGTTCTGAGAGGAGGCCTCTGCCCAGCAGTGGGACGTATATAGGCTGGGATGGACACAATCAAATAAAAAAAAACATAAGCAGGTGGCAATGGGCTCAGGCTCAGCATAAGCTGCGAGCATAGGAGACTTGCAGCGCTGATTTGTTGTATTGCGCTGAGTATTGATAACACATCACAAGTTTCTGTTATTGCGTCAGAGATTCAAAATGGCATGGGGGTATACAATGGGTTATTTTCAAAGTAAGTACAGTGAGTCTAAATAAAATTAAGTATGATTATGATAAGTATTTTATTATTTTAGGGATTAGTTACAGCCGAAGTAAAGGCCTCCGTTTTTAGGAACATAGATTTTGGATTTTTATTGTGAACTTATGTTAACTTTAGTAACTTACTATGTTCTAAGGCTATTCTAAAATATGGAATGCAAAATAATAAATAAAAATATTTCCAATAACTTATCTTTTTATATTAAAATACCTTTCTGATTCACTGTGACCTCACGGTTAACTCATTGTGTAGGGTGTACACACAAATGCACGTTGGTCAATATCCACTTTTTTTAAAACGATCATATTTCGAAATCCGTCAGATATTAATAAACGACTCTAAAGAATAAAATGCAGCTAAATATCTGATATTCATTTCATTTGAGTTTGACATTAACAGCTTGTATCACTTCTGAGCTATGTGCCTTTGAAACAAAGGTTACCACAATGGCCCTAACCATTACAAGTAGGTATGGCAAGTAAGACGAATCGATTTTGATCCAGCCTTAATACCTACTTTATGTCATCTCGGTCTAAATACGTTCCACGGCAGGGCACAGACCTCCTCTCGGAATGAGAGGGCTTGGGATGTAGTTCCCTCACAGGCCCAGTGCACATTGGGAACTTCAAACACATCATTGAATATATTCGCTGGTGTGTGCGGATTTCTCCACAATGTTTTCCTTCGTCGTAACGCTCATGGTAAATTAGAAATGTAATTTAGTTCGTAAATTCAGAAAATTCAAAGGTGCGAGCCTGGGCTCGAACCCATGGCCCTCTACTTGAGAGGCCAAACCACAACTTATTGGCTACTATGGCGAATAGTACCTACTTTACAATACAATACAATACAACGACCCTTTAATGTACACCAGAATAGTAAGCGATACAGAAAACAGGTACACAGAGAGAAAACCACAAGGCAAAGAATAGTATCCGCTGTGGTACATATTTTATTAAAATAAAATAAATAGAAAGAAAGCGATGATTCTCATTGATTGCTTTTTCTAGACTAGAGCAAAGTGTCAGAGTTTTACACCCTTACGTAAGCTATACCTACAATAGAGGAAACTGAATCGTGAACCACGTGGACCCCTTTCATATAATTATTTTTTATAAAACATAAAACTGTTAATTTCTGCGACTCTGTCTGCCCGTGCGTGGCTCGCCGTATTGGATCTAATCTAAATTTCTATTAAAACTTGCCACTCGCTGGCGGCAATCACGCTATTTACGAGGCAATGCTAATGCTCGCCTTTATTCATCTTTAAATATAACACTAAATATTTAAAGCTAACGTTATTTACTAAGAAAGGTCATAAGGTAAATGTGCTTGACACCCTAATGCCTAATGAATGACACGCTGCTATCACCTTTATTGCTAATGACGATTGACGGTGGCAGTGGTTAGCCTGACAAGCCGAATTGCCCAATATTTGCTAAAATGTATTTAAGAGTAAAATAGACAAGCCTTTGCTTATTTGACTACGCTTGTGTCAAGTGATGATATTTATTTATTTATTTATTTATTTATTTTAATTATTTATTTATTCATCAATTAAAATTACCTATAGCAGTTAGAAAACCAATGCACTGTAAAATTCAAATTATGCACAAAAAATACAAAAATACAAGAAAAATATAATACAAAAAAAAACTAATTAGGGATTTTTAAACGTCGTCTTCGTCGCTTCTCTAAAAAGACGGAACACCACACCCTCTGGCCAGAAGTCGGAGCGCAGGAACATCTGCTGGTGCTTGGCAGGCACTTGGAGTCTGAGCTCAAATAAATAAATGGCATCTATTGGGACAGTGACGAGCACCCGTACGTTTAGACAGATGTTTAATTTACCATTATTCAAGTGTAAGATTCCACATTCCACCGGTGAAGTTCAAAACGGTTTAGCAGGCTAAGGAAGGACATGTGGCCCCTGTGAGGAATAGTTGAATTGGTAAATGACAATTGTTTGTGGCCTCATTACTAGTAATCACTCCAACTTTCAGCCCTCTATCTTGAACTGTCACAGAGATAATGTCAAAAATGTGTTTCCTTAACATTTATTTTCAAACTCTTTATTTTTCCTTATCTATAGCAGCTAAAGCATTGAAACAAAATTACAACTACGTAGTTCTTGTGGGAGTATACCCTACAATTTTATTAATATTTTATACGTGAAAAATAAAAATAAAAATTACAATCTATTTTTTGACACCTCTTTTTAACCAGTTTTTTTGAGGGTAAATTGCAAATAGTATTAAATACTACCATACGAAAAATCAATTGTTTATAATTGGTGCAACATACTGAAAAAAAATAAACAATTTTTTTCATAATTATTATCTCTTGCCTGCGACTTCGTCGTCGAAGAATTAGTTTTTCGCTATTCAACGAGAACTATGAAGTTTTCTGGGCTAAAATGTATCGTATGGTTTAATCCAAGTTATAAACAATCTATTAAGCAGTTATTGTGTAGTAACAAACATCTTCACAAACTTTCTCATGGTCACACATAGTTATGTATGTAACAGTCGAACAAACTGATTCAAGTACCAGGGTTTAAACATAATATTAGTAGCACAAAATATAATACCTACTTGTTTTTCCGTTGTAAGGTTTTATTGAAAGTTTTTTTAGGCTGTTTTTTTTTAAATTATGTAATTTCCAGTTCCTTAGATCCTTATTTCTTGTGGTACCTATTAATTTTTTTTTTCAAAAAGACAATAATTATTTTTTATAGACTCCATAAATAACTATGATCTGTTTATAATTTAATTAAATTTTTCACTATGAACGGAAGTTGGTGATAAAACTATTACAATTAGAAATATGTCTAGAAAGTTATAATTACCTACGTTTAGCCGTCGCCATATTTGGAAATCTTAACCTATGTTCCTAGAATCTAGTACCTAGATCCATCTAACCCAGGATAACCCAGAAGAATTTCTAAATGTTATAGTCAGGATTATATCAAATAATTAAAATGGCTAGGTGCGAGTCAGACTCGAGCACCGAGGGTTCTGTAAAAATGGTTAGGTATCTATTACTTAATATCCAGTGTGCCCCTCTTCTAAGCAAAATGTACGTACACAGTGTAGGGTCATTTTGAGATGGTACGAGTACTGACATAAGTAAAAAATTAGGATTTTCAGACTTCCTTATGGATTATTTATTTATTTATTAAGGATCACCAGCAGATAATCTATCATACAAAAACATAAATATGCTATACGCTATATAGTTATACGGAAACCTAAACACATCAGAAATTGGAATCTAAATGGCAGAAGAAAAAAAGTATCTACTTACACAATTAGGTCATTTTAGATTATACCTACAGATAACGAAGTTTCAATTTAATAGGTACGAGCTAGGTAGGAATGGCCTGCGACTTGGTATACGAACAATTCGACTATCGCGCACCCTTGGAACTATAGGTACAATTTTTAACCAACACATAAAAATAATAGGTACCTAGTAAATTAACTCTCATTTGCACTGTGTTGTTTAGTTCCCTTGCAAACGTAGTGAAAAGCAGAGTGTAAAACTTATTCATAAAACCAATTTTACGCTCGACTTAACTATAAACCCTCGTCTACGGCTCGGGTGGATGTAAATGTCTCGGGTAAAATGGCACGCTTAATGCACTTGTACTCGGTACCTATAATCTAATATTGTTCAATAGTTTGACTTGTATGTATGTTCATTCCTGACAGTCTATGTTTTCCAAAATACGGTTATTATTAACTCCTGAATTTGCCATATCCTATATATCTACTTAGTTAGATATGCACCTACCTATAGGTAGTTAATGTTTAGCGAAGAGAATAATTTATTCGGTTAAAAATTGGATTACCTATAAGTAGTTATTTTATAAAAAATCTATACCTACCTACAACTGTTTCTCAATCGTTTCAGAACGATTTTTCCTATACAGCAGGCCTATGTATGGCGCTATTTGCATGTAGGTAACTTCACATCTCTGTGTAATATTCTTTCTCTGTGTAATATTGAATTTCGAACCTTAAAAACTCTGTTATACTTATGAAAAGGTACATTAAAAATAGTTTTTCTATTATTGTCAAGCTTTTATTTATAGCATAAATAAAAAATAGTCAAATACCGTAATGTTCTGTTATAAATATAGCAAAGCAGATATAACCAATCATGTCAATTTTAATATTTCAACCCGGATTCGAACTCACGACTATGTCCTTTAGAGTCCATATTAACCACAAGCCATGGCTTCCACTCGATAAAATAAACTCGGGAAAGTCGACCAATAGATAAAGATAACTTAGCAAAACACCCCTTTCCACGAACAAAGATGTAATCATAAAACCGGTCGTATCTAACAAAAGCAGGTCCTTATCGCAAACTAAAATCAATACCTTTTTACCCCCCAAATTTTCCCCACCCAATTTCAATTTAAACGACAAAGTATTATTTAATTTCGTCTTTTCTCCATTGTAAGGAGAAGAGAGAGCGAGCGACCTATTCTTTCCTTTAAGACGTTACCCTTCTCTGTCTTGCTCGGCTGAGGGGACGAAAAAAAGTGCAGGAGGGAAAGAGACGTGTATACGCAAGATGGTGCCTTCTTAACGATGTCGTATAGATTCGTAGTGGAGGGGGGCGGGCCTAGGGTGGGGTGTAAAGTTTTTACTACGCTCTATGAATGTTTTAGTTTTTTTGTGGGGTGATCCTTGCGGTTTAAATGGGAGATTTTAAATGGCTTTTGCTGCGTTTTTGTTAATTTGGCTAGCAGATTACACTTGCTTTATTTATTTTCGTCGTTTTATGAACTTAAAGTGACTTAAGGAATTTTATTCAAGCTACGATTCTAAAACTCACCTAGGAGGACATATCGTTTTTTAACCCATACCCATCCATGCTAGTTATTGACGACTCTATAATGCTAGATATTTATCTAACAAAAAGTCATATAAAAATGTTGCTAATTTACGATGAACAAATCAAACATTTTTTGACTACATCTCGGCGCGATAGAGATAACTTTAAAGAAAGAAATAAACAACAAAACAACGCTACTTCCTAAATAATAAATAAGATCGAATCCCCAAATTATTTTAAACAACAGCAACATTGGCCTAATTAAAAAAATCACACACGTTCCAAATTTAACCACATAATCCATTTAAATTCAGCGCGTTCCGTTTTCGCTAAGGCATAAAACGGCGAGGCGTGCGTTCCAAATACGAAAAAGCCGTTGTAAATCGCGTAATCTTGAGACCTTTGCTTCATGACGTATGTGAGGCACGTTCGAAGATAGAACAACCGTTCAAATTATGCACACAGACCAAATTATAACCACAGACTAATTTCATAAACAAATGTTTACTATCTGTGGTAGGTTAGGTACCAAAGTTTGAGATTGTGAGTCGATACAACAACTGATACAAAACGCATTTAAGATTATGCACCTATTTCAGTAAGAGGTTAAATAAGTTCAAGTGTCCATTCCTTCAATTAAAATTGTATCCAACATTTACCTCCTGAGTTATCTCCTGATATTAACATAGGTAAAAGTTATTAGACTAATATAGTAATTGCTATTTTTAATATTAGGTACGTCATTAGCAATAGAGTTAAGAGTTGGGTATCATCTATTGGGCATTATCATGTGAAGTACTAAGAAAGAAAGAAAAAATTTATTGCCCATAAAAAAAATATTACCCACAAGTAGGTATAAGCAAGTACATATTTAGTTACTGTGGTAAAAGGCTCAGGCTAAGACTTGCCTTGCTTGTAGGAAAATTTTACTCTGTGGCGTTGTTGTAGTGTTCGAATGCGGGCAATATGATAGGCAAATAGAGGAATCTTGGGCGGTCTAATCCAGCAATTACGCATTTTAATGGCGCCGGCGTTCGTTTGCCGTAGCTACTGGTTTTAATATTCAGCTCCTTGTTTTACGGCTCACGGCTTAAGTCTTGTGGCGGTTGTTTTGTTTGTTTATACCTAAGTTTATGTATTATTTTGTTTTTGAATTACAGTGAAGTCAAGTTTAGGATAGGCAACATGTATACGACTGACACAAAAACATTGTGACAAATATCAAAAGCATAATGGAAATGCTTTTACTGGTAAATGTAACTGGCTACACATAAAGTTAAAAGCCACTATTTTCATAAATCGAACACTGGGCCGGTATACCATGTAACATTAAAAAGAAAGTACTATTTCTTTTTTCGAAACAAGCAACTGGCCACATATAAAACAAAAGTGACCGCCATTAAAAATCGAACGCGCCGCGCATTCAAAAACCCGCTTACCGTTAACATTTCAAACACAATAAAACTTGCGCGTGTCTCCAGAGTGGCATAAACGCGAAATTTCTCATTTCAAAAACGGCAAAGGTTGCTGCCGGGCATAAAATTCTGAAAGCAAAAGATGGGGGCAGTTATTAAAACACCAGTTTTGCAAAGTTAAAATTAAACATGAAAAACGGGAGGCGCCCCCTCCGCTAGGGGGTGGGTGGCGCGAACTATGCTCTACTTTATTTCACTGGGAAATTTGTAAATTTATGGAAATTTTAGACGTCTTGGTGGGGTGAAAGTTAGTCGGAGCGCAAGGCGTTTTATAGAGGGGTTTATGTAAAAAGTTACGTTGAGTTCGGTATGCGGGTTTTATTAATTGTAAGAGTGGAATGCTCGCGTGTTATGTTATTTAAGAGCAAATTTTGTTGAGTAGAATTAAATAAAAAGACTGGCTGTTTGAGATTCAGTTAGCAGTCTGAGTGCAATTTGTTTAGCGTTGGATCGCATATTTTAAATGTGAAACGTTTCTTGAAATAATTATTTATTTAATTATTTTGGTCTTAATTTACAGGAAAAGCTAGGTATAATATTTTTTATTTACACTCTACTCTCTATCTCTATCTAGCACTACGTTTTACGTACCTAGGGGAGACCGAGGAGAATTGTGACAGAGGAGTGTAGTGACAACGTCGATTTTTGGAACTTATTAACTGCTAGCAAAATCGCAACAGCAAGCGTTTGATAGTTCGAAACTTGAACTAAGTAACGCGCGCTATTGCGAGCTCGCTAGCTGGTAATAAGCGCCAAAAAATCTCACTTTGTCACTATTCTCTTCTGTTACAACTCTCCTCGGTCTCCCCTACTTGTTACAGCCTACCCGACTTTTCTATTTATTAATATTATCGATGTTCATTGACATGAAAACGTATTGGTTCATCGGTTTCGTCACGAATAAATTATTTAATAAACACACAAAAAATCTGAATGTTTAATTTTTTATTCTATTTTCTGTTTTAATAATGTACGAATTTCTATTGTTTCAGATACGTGCTACGAGCATCTACGAAATTAACGTAGCGGTGCTACGGCGTAGAATAAACATAATACCTATCAAAAACGAGTTTAATATGCTAATAATAAAATAAAGATAGAAAATATAATCATTAAAATAAGAACATCAGTTTACTTTACTTACTTTAAATCCTTTTACTTCAATCCTATAAAATACTTCATGTCTTAATATTACTAATAATATAGTATAAAAGCAGGAACTGACTAAGTATTTTTAACTTTAGTACCTACTTTTATCTGTTTCATTGTATTTTTAAAAATTTAGAGATATTGTCATTTAACACAGTAGGTGTATACCTAACGCAGGAATTCGAAATCGAAGCCAATTTAATAATAAAGTACCACACGTGCTCTAAACTTGAATTGAAACGCGTTTCAAGACGAACACAATGTGTAATCATTTACTTATTTCATTTTATTCAAAAAAGCAAGTTTTTAAATAAAATTCGATTATGGTTCGAAATTCAAAAAGAACCGGCTTTAACCCCAACGGCCAGAAACTTGTTCCATAGACACGATAGTTGTCTAATTCTGTTCTATTTTCTAACCCGTTTCAATTTGTTTAGAAACTTGTTTCCCAACTTTATTGATTTTTAAATTGGTCAGTGAAGTTTAAGAAACGTTAAAAAACATTGAATAAAAAAAAACTGGCTGAAAAGAAATCAGTTGATACTTTTAATTAGGTGCACCGTACATAGGTATAAATGATATAAATATAACTCTACGCATCGTATCTAAATTCGAAATTCCAACGCAATAACCGTGCGCGGCACACTGGGTTCTTTAACGTTCAACCCCATCTTAGTTTTATCTAAACATCGCTAGAAGTCTACCCATTTTAATTATAGCACGGAATGGCATAAAAGCAGTTTATCGCGAGGCCACCTCCCACCCACAGGGGTCTAGGGGCCTAGGGGGCAAGAAGCAGAGATTTTATAGCTCGGTGTCGGCGTCGCAACGCTTTTAATGGCTTATTTGCCGGGCCTTTGTGAGGGGCCTTTGTATTGCCAATTTTATTCAGTCAGAATGATAACGGTACTATAAAGTACCCAGATTGAGAAAACTATTGTGCTGAACGTTAAGGATCTTGGAATGTCGTTTTCGAATTACGAACGTTGGGTCACTCGTGTTACTTGCCAGTAAGTAGATACTTTTTTTTAAACAATGGCGTACGTAAAAGGAAGCAAGTGGGGAAAATAATAAGACCACATCGCACCAATTATTTCTTACTTCTTATTATTTCTACTTAGAAAGGAAATCGATGGATGACATGGTTCGAAGTATTTTTTTATAGTTTAACTTTTCGTTAGCGTACCGCACAATTTTTTGCACTTTTCCTGGATAAAATGTAGCATTACGTTAACCTAGAATAGTGCAGCTTTCTATAAGAGAAACATTTTTGAAGTGCGCTCAGTAGTGTTTCAGATATTATCCTCTGCCTACAAACAAACACAAGTTAGTACCTATCATTTAGATTTTTATACCTAGTCCCATCCACGAAGACGCGTGATTTTGTCAAAATTAGACATAATGACATTGTAATAAGAACCACGGCACGCGTCATCGTGAATGACTCTACCTATATGATCAAGCTAATTTAATATAATTGCTATGAAAGGAAAAGTTATAAAAATATTAAAAATAGTGAAAATAATTATTATAAAAATCGTGTCGTGTCACAATAATAATAAAATCTACGGGCTTAATGTAATATTTACCTACATTTTAGATAATAATAGTTGTTAAGCGTAAATGTAATCGTAAATGGCGAAAGTTCAAGTAAACAAGCCAGTCTATTATAAATTACCTCACACAACTTAGTCATATTTAATTATTTACTTTGGCCCGGCAAATTCAATTTCCTGGTGTTGCCAGTTCGGAATAAGTGCCGGCAGGTAGCGGTAATTGCGACGATCAAAGAACGGGCTGACTTCCTGCCGCGATTTAGAAGGAGAAGGACGCTGCTGAGTATTTGTCACTATTGCCACTGCCAATATTGCCAGTGGTTTTCTAAAAGAACAACATTAATAAGCGCCGGCAGGTAGCGGTAATTGCGACGATCAATGAACGGGATGATTTCCTGCCGCGATTTAGAAGGAGAAGGACGCTGCTGAGTATTTGTCACTATTGCCACTGCCAATATTGCCAGTGGTTTTCTAAAAGAACAACATTAATAAGCGCCGGCAGGTAGCGGTAATTGCGACGGTCAATGAACGGGATGATTTCCTGCCGCGATTTAGAAGGAGAAGGACGCTGCTGAGTATTTGTCACTATTGCCACTGCCAATATTGCCAGTGGTTTTCTAAAAGTACAACATTAATAAGCGCCGGCAGGTAGCGGTAATTGCGACGATCTTAGAACGGGCTGATTTCCTGCCGCGATTTAGAAGGAGAAGGACGCTGCTGAGTATTTGTCACTATTGCCACTGCCAATATTGCCAGTGGTTTTCTAAAAGAACAACATTAATAAGCGCCGGCAGGTAGCGGTAATTGCGACGGTCAATGAACGGGATGATTTCCTGCCGCGATTTAGAAGGAGAAGGACGCTGCTGAGTATTTGTCACTATTGCCACTGCCAATATTGCCAGTGGTTTTCTAAAAGTACAACATTAATAAGTGCCGGCAGGTAGCGGTAATTGCGACGATCAAAGAACGGGCTGACTTCCTGCCGCGATTTAGAAGGAGAAGGACGCTGCTGAGTATTTGTCACTATTGCCACTGCCAATGTTGCCAGTGGGTTTCTAAAAGTACAACATTAATAAGTGTCGGCAGGTAGCGGTAATTGCAACGATCAAAGAACGGGCTGACTTCTTGCCGGGATTTAGAAGGAGCGTATTGAAACGTATTGCTATAATACGTCTTTTTTTGAAAGCGATACATTTAACTACTCCTTGTTCAAATTTTAAACTTTTCTGTTGGATCTAGTTAGTCGTTAAGTTTAGTTTCTTGGTTGCCCAAATTTTGTCCTCTTTATAAGTATTTATTTTTCTTTCATGAACCCGTATTTCATTAGATTTTCGTGTATGTTGGACAATTCTAAGAACACCAATTTACCCGATTTTTACATATTAAGAAGAAGGGCGCTGCTGAGTATCTGGCACTATTACCATTGCCAATATTGCCAGTGGTTTTCTAAATGTACAACAAGTAGCGATAATTGCGACGATCATAGAATGGGCTGACTTAATGTCGCGATTTAGAATTAAGAGCAAAGAAAGAAGGAAAACAACAACAACAAGGTACATTCGTAGGTTCGTTTTGGTTAAATATAAAGCCGAAAGTACTGGCAATTCAGCAATGCTGAGATACTTAAGAGTAGTGTTGATTTTCAGCTGGAGCTAAAATAGATGTGTGCTGCTGTGTTTGGCACTATTGAAGCCATTGCCAATATTGCCAGAGGTTTGTTAAAAGTACGACATTGAGGTAAAACTGGCTGACTTCATAGTTTATAAATTTACTTATAACTAAGTAGACTTTACCCGCGGCTTCGCTCGCGTAAATCATCAGAACTTTAAGTTGAATCGAAATTCCGCTATTTACCTAAGCGTCCACAAGAATTCCAAAAAATTACATCTTGAATTTCATTACCGTTGAATATAAAATGGAACGGAACACACAGAACATACCAATCAAATCAGCCCATATCCACCCACTGCTGGGTAAAGGCCTCTTCATTTTCACACCACTTTGCCCGGTCCTGTGCTAGTCTCATCCACAGTTTACCAACCGCCTGTCAGATGTCATCAGACCCACGGGCCAGAGATCTGCCCACCGTTCTTTGACCCAGTTCAATATTCAATTCAATTTCTTAAAATCAATTTTCGCCATACCTTCTAGAAACCCAGTTACGTCTTTCTCCGCCCCAACCGTCCGCCATCTTGAGGAAGCACAAAGATGCTGAATGGCGGAATTTTCTTGTGTAATTTTCGCGCTTTTCCCCCTCATCCAGCTCCCCCCATCGGTAATTTGTACACCGACCAGTTTAACCAGACCCTTGTTAGGTACAGCAGCCAACCGGAATTTGTGGATGTAAGAGGTCTTTTTATACTGGCCGACGTACACAAAGGTAAAATTTGCTTTTAATTTGTATTCTCTGGAGTACATTTTTAATTGATTTATTCGTTGTCTAGGTGAAATTGATTATGTGATTATTGCAATAAGGTAGCTTTAGGAATGTGATTTGTATGTTGACGACATAGTTTGTGGCAACGTGTGGAATTTTTGGATAAATCATTAGGACGTCCACTGTTGGGCATAGGCCTCCCCATAGACCTTCAGTAGCTTCGATTTGAAGCGGCGTGCATCCACCGTGAACCTGGGGCTTTAACCAGGTCATCCGTCCTTCTTGTTGGTGGACGTCCTACGCTGCGCTTTCCGATCCACGGTCTCTCAACTGCCATCTGTTCTCCATGCTTATGGCCTGACACTTCAACGAGCTAATTGGCCTCTATGTCGGTGACCGTCGTTCTTCTACGTATCTCCTCATTTCTGATTCGAACCCGTGGTGAAAACGCTTTGTTTAAGTACCTACTTAGTTTTTTTTCCTAAAAAGGTCTATGTGGAATGCCATTAAAATGCCCATGCATCTATGGATCCCTGTGTTTATAAGTTCGCTGAAAAATTTACATGTTATCTAGTATTAGTATACCCAATGGTTCAGTTTTTTCTTTGCTACTTGTGTTCTTTCCATTCTAGTTTTGTTTTAATTTATAGGTATTCGAATTTTAAATCTAATGATATTTATTAAAGAGTAAAGAAAAGGAGCAAAAATAATGCGCGCTGGGAGCGGTGACTTTCCCATTGTATGCTGAAGACCGCTGAGATCTTTTTCCGCCATGATCTTTTCACGGGAGCATGAACGATCAAATTTTAAAAGCATAAACCAGTTTTATTCCTAAACTTTAAGCATACCGATCTTCTACCTCACATCTAAGATAAGATATACTCGTATCACAGATGTATACATATGATATATAAGATATATCCAGCGAGATCGCTGCAGGCGTTCGCCGCGAGTCCTACAAGAAAATTAGTTATTAAAATTTCACTGACGCTCCAAAATTTATCTCAGGCGCTTGTACTGCGTCTGCGCCGTCTTGATCGTTGGTTACGTAATAAATAACATTTTGTTACTTGAAACTTGTTAATGTATGTACTGGCTTAAGGCTTGCGTATATTTCACTTGTTTTCACTGGATATCGGACCATCAATGCATATCCTTGTAGATGGTATTAAAAAATCCTGTAAGTACGATAATTTAATCCACATTGACGCTACTGATTATTAAGACACAAGTGAAGAAAATATTTTATTTGAAAGAAAAAAAAGACATTTATTTATTTCAAAAAAAGTTTTGTTTGGAAGTTAAGTCACAAGAAGACTATCTCCATTAAAAAAAAAATAGTTGCAGGTGGTAGGACCTTGTGCAAGGTCCGCCCGGATTGCTACCACTATCTTGCTCACTAATCCTGCCGTGAAGCAGCAGTGCTTGCACTGTTGTGTTTCGGCGTGGAGAGTAAGACAGCCGGTGAAATTACTGGCACTTTAGGCATACCATCTTAGGCCTCTAAGTTGGCAACGCATCTGCAATACCCCTGGTGTTGCAGATGCTTATGGGCGGTGGTGATCTCTTACCATCAGGAGACTCACTTGCTCGTTTGCCATCCAGTCGAATAAAAAAAAAACAGCGGCTTTAATGTGGGTCAAATTATCGTACAGGCTTTTCTTAACATCAATAGGTATTTAATGTGCATGTATTTTTTTTACCAGATGGATGTTGGCTTCGAGTAAACGGGCGATCGTCTACATACACCAATACACTGGCATGGCTGACCGCTGTTTCTTACGCCGAACTACTGCCCGTCGCGTCGAGGGGAGAAGGCCATGCATTCGGCATGGTCGCCGGGGAAGTGTCCGATGCATCTACACGTTCATTATGAGCTGTACAACACAGCCAGTCCGGTAAAAAATAACTGTTCGTTGTTCGGTGAAACCAACCGACGTATACGAGCAGCTTTAGCCCGTGGCCTAGAAATAGATTCAAGAATATACATGTGGCATTAAACTGTATATAAATTATATTTAATTAATAAACTAAACACAAAAACATGCAACTTAGTTATCTTACCTCATTGTCCAAAAGACACTGTCCATTGTCCAGTGAGAACAAAAACCGGTTAGCATCGGTTATAACCAGTTCGGCTTTCTTGGAAACTGGTTTGTCATTGAGGGGTGGACAGCGGTCAGCGTGGGAAAGGGGCGAAAGACAAGATTCTTCATCGTGCCTTGTTTCGTGGTAAAACTGGTTTTTGTTCCCAGGACGAACGACTGGGTTTTTAAAAAGATGACCTGTTTTTTAATTGTTATCTTGTTAACACTAAAGTACGTAAGTAAGGGTCAGCAAGTCTTTAGATTTTGTCCATAGTAATCTTGTAACGGTTAAACTTGTACCTATACATTTTTTTCAAAGTAGTTTACAGATTAAATCCCTAATATCCTTACCTATTCGCAATTCTTCGGGCTATGTCGGTAACCTTCGTTCTACTGCGGATATCATCATTTCTGATTCTATCCCGCAGAGAAACCCCGAGCATAGACCTCTCCTCTCCTCTCCTTTGAGTGACTTTGAGCTTCCTAATGAGGCCCATCGTTAGCGCCCACGTCTCAGATCCGTATGTCATCACTGGTAACACACAATTGTGCGGAAAGCACAAGACCGGTCTGAGTGGAGAGCCTTGGGGGAGGCCTATATATGTCCAGCAGTGGACGTCTTTTGGCTGACATGATAATCCTTACCTATTATAAATCCGTAACGAACTCTTTCTGTTTTTTTTTATCGTTCTATGTTAACGCTTAAAACGATACACCGATTTAGACGAAACTCAGTATGCAAATAGCTTGAGAATCTGGAAGCAGGATAGTTATTATCTCGGAAAATTTCATAGCTCCTACGGGATAGTGATTAACGAATTCGTAGATGGAGTCGCGGGTCACAGTCAGTATCTGAATATCAGTTCTACACTGAGTTTTCCGTTCCTGATTTTAGAGTTCAGAGTGCCGCATAAGCCTCATCCTTACGCAAGGACGCTGGAATTTTCCCTTTGTGATTTAGTCACATTGCTATTTATTTGGATAAGTATAAACTAAGACTAGAACTAGCACTAAAAAAACTTGAAAGGATTCTCCACTCAGCAGTTTACATTATGTGCAGTAACGATTACATGATTGAGATTTCAACCGATATGCTTGTACGGAATACTTGCCACTAAATTGCCAAGTAATCTTGCAAGTATCAAGACCGCGCGCTCCGCCATCGCTGAAGACGCTGTTAAAGTTTTCCGTGCTACTTTCGCGGCTCTACAGAAAGTTGTGCCGGGCTCATTACGGAGCTGAAGCGCTGCCACACGAATGGGACAAAACGCGCGGTTATTTAAACGCTCCTGAGGTCGCTTGTATACGTCTGTTATTTTCATTGGACAACGGACCGTCAATAAACGTCAATCAAAGTCAATCGAAGTCTGTCAATTTTATTTTGTTTCTTTTCTTTTGTACAAGAAAGAGTTTACATACATACGTATATCCTAAAATGAAAAAAACTGGCACTTGACTATAGTCATAATCATAACAGTTTCACAGTGCAGTTAATTACAGTGTTTTATAACCAGTTTCATCACACATTTGTATCCTGATTAACTTAACCCTCTAAGGGATCTTCAAGGCACAATTGTAAGTCCTACAACATTTGTAACCATTTTAGCATATTTACAACGTCCCAAATTTATTAGTTTTTATATTAAGTTCGTTTTTGTATGCATTGCTACAGGTGCCTTCTATCTTACATTTAATAAACCTCTTGAACATCTCCTGTCTTAACCTCTTCATCTCTGTCGCTCGCATCGTGACTAAGCTTTCAAGCAATAAGACCGCCTACTGTCTACCTGGCATTTTGTCTTTGTGTTTGGACTAAATTTTGGTGTTTTTGACTAATATTTGTATTGTTTTGCATTGTAATCTCCAGCTGCGGCCGCGTTCAGTGAAAAGATGAATTGTGGCTTAGCACTAACACCTGAGGCGAGGCTGTTTACGCTTTTGAGTCATGCTTATATTTTTTCATCACACTTGCTCGTAAACAGTGTCGTAACATGCAGGCTACCTTGGTTGCAACCCCCCAAATAAAACCCTCGACCTTAATGTGCTTGTCATGAAACCCGTGGTCGGTAAATGAGTCATTGCGCGTACTAATTTTCTTGTTATGAAGCCCAAGGTCGGTAAATGGGTCAGTGCCCGTACTGATGGCGCTGCGCGCGCTGCTGCAGGACCACATGCACACGCGGCCCAGGCGCATGGTGTGGTGGCGGGTGGTGGTGAGAAAAGCTTAAATTTGCACCCAAGCTACCTTTGTAACCTAATCATAGAAAAAACTGAATTTTACGTTGGTGAAGCCATGCACCTTCGTTAGTTAAAACTAAAGTAGATGAAAAACTAAAATTATCCATTTAACCATTGGATAGGCATTGAGCCGGCTGGAAGATACGACTGCCACACGCGACTGTCTGTTAGGCACTAATGTAAAATCTGTGGTATCGCCGTCCAAACCGTTCGCAAGAAAAACGATCGTTTAAAAACCCGCTTCGACCGTCTGGCACCACCCTAAACTTCCCCGCTTCTCTACCTCCAGGCGTTTATATAATATCTAACAGATAAGTTCTAGTTATATACGCGTGTATTGACAGTGAGAATATTTATTACGAACCTTTGTTATCTTTGCTAATAGACGGAGTTGCTTAAAACTAGTTTAAGTTGCCATTATATTTTAATGAACACCTTAGGTAATGTTACGCTTTATGAATGTATATCTCTAATTTATATAGCGTTTACTATGCCTACCTATAAATAACATTACTATTAATATTTTCAGGTTATATTAAGCCTTAGGCTCTTTATCGTCACTCTTTTCTCTGATAAATACATCTGAAGTGTCAGACATCTATGACACTTTTCTGTTTATTATGTTCGGCTTCGGCATCACATAACATATATTTTGTTACATAAATAAATACTACTAGGTAGTATGAACTAAAAACATTTACTTTGCTCACCCGCAACCTTACCTGCCTAGTTGTTCTTGCGCTGTAGACCTCGTAGTTTTTCAAAATGGCATTTTTTTTTCCATATTTTACCCAAAAATATTATTCAATGGGATTATGTAACCGGTTTTTCTGACCGACGCACCGACGGCAAGACAGGCCGAGGCGTAGGTGGCTCTGGATAGGGGGATGTGGAGGTCAAGAAGGGAGGCCTTTGCCCAGCAGTGGGACACACATATAGGCAAAAAAATTACCTACATATAGGGCATGGTTCCAACGAAAAATTTCGAAAACAGGACAGACAAAGATTTCCCGACAATCGGTTGAGAAACGCGGCTGAGAACAGCTAGATAGAAGGTACGCCAGTCATGCACTAAACATGCATACGATTTTTCCACAAGCTGAAACGGAGACGCTTCGCTGGCGCTTAGCGCTCGCTCGGTTGAAGAGAAATCGACCAAGTGCGTGTCGGGCTCGGACACTGAAGTTTTTATAGAATTTTAATAGCCAAAAAATAATACCAAGTGTTTCTATGAAAAAAAATTTTTTTTTTGCGGATTAGTAATTTTCGATCATATTTCCTTTGTGATTTTCACTCATAGTCAAAATACCACGCACAGGACTTATCACGCTAACACACACGAGTAATATTAATTATTTATTGGCACATTAATATGTTCGGTAATCATCATGTCAGCCGAAAGACGTCCACTGTTGGACATAGGCCTCCCCCAAACCAGGCCTTGTTCGGTAATATTTGTTTATAATGTAGTCATTTTAGTAAATTTGTTAATCAATGAAAAAATTTGGTAATCTTTTAAATGAATTTAGTCTTTAATACGTAAATTTCAGTGGTTTTTCTAAGTTTTTTTTGACGACTGCTGGGACCGAAAAGTTTTCGAACGGAGACTGCAGATTGGCAAGCGCTGCGTAGGACGTCCACCAACGACGGACGGTTGACCTGGTTGAAGCCGCGGTGGATGCAGGCCGTCGTCGTCTACAGTAGACGTGTTTTTTGATAATGTCTGGTATTCGGAAGTAATTTAGGTGGTATTTTTATTTGATCCCAATCAGTAATATCAACTAATAAACTAATAATGTATTAATTATATTTTACTAGATATTACGCGTATTTAACAATTAACATGCTTTACTTGGAATATCTACATTATCTAATTACAAACACATGTAACTAACACTACTTTGATAATACAAAAACACTATTTTACTAAAATGGAAACGTTTTTAGGACAAAAAACAATTATACCAACGAAACATAATACCAAACTCTATTATGCCAAAGCCTCATAATCCTTATATCGACAGCGCGATATAATCTAGCGCTATTAAAAGCGATCGACAAAAACTAGCGAGGCGGGCCGACCCCCTCCCCCCTCGCCCCATTTATCCACATTAATATAACTTGACTCGTGATAAATTGCCGCCGAACCCACCGTTTTCTTGGACGAATTTTGGTATACAGGATGTTCTGAGAAGAAGGTTAAAGACGAATGTGGGACAATTACTTCAATAACTTAGCTGTTTTCTATCTTGGTTCTGATCGCATTTTCTTAGTTGTGGAACTACTATAAGATGGTTTCTATTGCATTTAACATAGTTAATTATTACTCAGTTAAAAAAACTTTAACTTTCTTTCTACAGTAAGAACGGTTTACATTTATAAAAAATAAATACACTGTTCTTACCTTGGAATTTGAGTTTGAATTAGGTTAAAGATCAACGGGTGTTTGTATCTCAATGTTTATCAATTTTTGTTTGTTTCTTTATTGTATAATGCAAAGTCAGCAATGTACAGCAAAGTAAATTGACAAAAGTAATAATCAAAGTGGTAAAGTAATAAGTAAAGTAGTGGTTTGACCTATCGCCTCTCAAGCAGAGGGTCGTGGGTTCAAACCCCGGCTCGCACCTCTGAGTTTTTCGAAATTCATGTGCGGAATTACATTTGAAATTTACCACGAGCTTTGCGGTGAAGGAAAACATCGTGAGGAAACCTGCACAAACCTGCGAAGCAATTCAATGGTGCGTGTGAAGTTCCCAATCCGCACTGGGCCCGCGTGGGAACTATGGCCCAAGCCCTCTTGTTCTGAGAGGAGGCCTGTGCCCAGCAGTGGGACGTATATAGGCTGGGATGATGATGATGAATAATCAAAGTATGTGTCGGCTGTCATTTACACTTACTTGTTAATTTACTTTGCTGTACATTGCTGGTAATTATAATTTTGTTAGAAAGTTAACAAAGTCTGAATTTTAGTTTATGAATGAAATTAATGTTATGGTTAAATTACAGAAATACGTAATTTTAACCTTCCTTAAAAATAGCCTGGCTGCCGGTAAGACACTGTATATACCTGTGTTTTCCGTAGTACCTACTATGTTTTGGTGTTCAATAAAGAGTTGTTGTTTTTTATTGCATTGTATATTATGTTTTTTATTTTTTTCATTTTTTTATTCTACTGGATGGCAAACGAGCAAGTGGGTCTCCTGATGGTAAGAGATCACCACCGCCCATAAACCTAGAGGCCTAAGATGGGATACCTCAAGTGCCAACCTTGGCTAGTGTAGGGCTAACCTTGGCTTATCGATGACGCTTGGTAATTCCGTGATCTAGGGTATTTATTATCTTACACAGATTTTACGATGAGGAAATGCAAGCTATAAAATTGACGGCGGCTGTCAGTTTGATGCTTACAATCGGGTTGGCAGCGACTTGCTTGTATTTCACTATTGTAAACTCAGCGTAAGATTATTTTGAACATGAAACTACCGTGAGACTCACTCATATTAAATATAATGACCCGGAAATGCACATGTTTCGGGCTAATCCGTAAGCAATCAGCGGCTTGCAACATGCGCAGTACGCAAACCGTGTAAACTCGATTTAAGACGTGAGTTATCCGGGTCATTATATTTAATGTAAGATTATTTATTTACAAAAAAAACAATGCACTGAATATAAACTTCTAAATACTAAAAACACAAAAATTGCATACAAAAAAGGTATTTAGACTATAGCTGAGAGGGTCGAGGAACATATTGCAGCTATTTAAAATCGCCAAGTGAACAAGTCAGCCATAGCCAAACATTTATTGGAGTCAGGACCAAACCACTGGATTGAGCTTCACAATCCCAAATTTCTCTCCACAGAACATCATTTCTACTTCCAATGGTGCGTGAAGCGGTTGAAATAAAAAAAAGCACCAAAATTTCAACCGGGACAATGAGTTTATAAGCTTTTATCTTCGTAGAATCCTGTTATAAATAAGTGTCGGCGTCGGAATGAATGTTCGGAGGGGCGATCGGACGTTGTTAGTGTTGTGTGTCGGTGTGATGGAGTGACAAATAAAAATAAACTAGTGCGGGTAGTTCGAAATACGAGTGCCGATACTATTTGTGATCAAGTGCGGGTAGTTCGAAGGACGCACGCTGCTAAGCAGACTTGACACCCCACACTTCAGTCTACTCGTGACACGGCCACTGTAATATCATCATCATCATCATTCAGCCTATATACGTCCCACTGCTGGGCACAGGCCTCCTCTCAGAACAAGAGGGCTTGGGCCATAGTTCCCACGCGGGCCCAGTGCGGATTGGGAACTTCACACACACCATTGAATTGCTTCGCAGGTTTGTGCAGGTTTCCTCACGATGTTTTCCTTCACCGCAAAGCTCGTGGTAAATTTCAAATGTAACTCCGCACATGAATTTCGAAAAACTCAGAGGTGCGAGCCGGGGTTTGAACCCACGACCCTCTGCTTGAGAGGCGATAGGTCAAACCACTAGGCCACCACGGCTTTTTTAACACACTGTAATATAGGCCGAGGTAAATATTACTCGTGACGTGATAAGTCCTGTTTGTGGTATTTTGTCTAGATGAGTGGAAATCACGAAAGTTTAAAACGCTATATGTTATTTAGGATTATGTACAAGTAACGCAGTTTCACCGAATTACCAAGTATCACCGATAAGCCAATATATATCCCACACACAACACCCTGTAGCTCATTTTCTCAGCCCAGTAAGTAGCGGGGAAGGAGGCTTCGCAAAAAAGGCAGCTACGTCGAAAACAGACGCACACACACACGCACTGACGTGGGTCTAAGAAACGGGTAAGAACGGGTAGTTTTGATATAGGTCTGGAGGAAAAGAAGACTGAATACTGATTTTAATCACAGAAGTGAATTCTGCTATTATACCGGGTACTGCCTCTTCGCAACGTACGTTGCTTACGTTGTTTCATTTCGCAACTTTTCATTTCGCAAACTCTAAAACTGTAAATATTTCAGGATTTATTTCAAGGCCATCGTGTAGAACCCTCTAGGTTAGAATAGGTTAATTTTTTAAAAATTCTGAAATATTTACACTTTGAGAAATATTAAACAGTTGGGAAATTAAAAGTTGCGAAATGAAACAAGTTGCCAAACGTTACTCGCCGAAACATTAGTAAATCCTACTAATATTAAATTATATTGACCCGGATAACTCACGTCTTAAATCGAGTTTAGCTCGACATGTTTCGGGCTAATCCGAGAGGGAGCGCGCGTGTTGCAGCAGCCGCCGAGTCGCGTTGCTCCTAAGACGAAGGTCTACG
The DNA here is from genome assembly GCF_025370935.1 of Choristoneura fumiferana. Taxonomy (NCBI): domain Eukaryota; kingdom Metazoa; phylum Arthropoda; class Insecta; order Lepidoptera; family Tortricidae; genus Choristoneura; species Choristoneura fumiferana. The sequence continues at coordinate 9,107,969 of NC_133490.1, forward strand.
GATTAGCCCGAAACATGTCGAGCTAAACTCGATTTAAGACGAGAGTTGTCCCTTACAATATCATTTAATATGAGTGAGTCTCACTATTCATCATTATCAGCTGGATGATGTGCACTGCTGAACAAAGGCCTCCCCCTTAGAACGCCACAATGAACGACAACTCGCCACTTGCATATACCGGTTTCCCGCAACTGTCAAAATGTCGTCAGTGTATCTGGTGGGAGGCCTGCTAAGTAATCCTACTAATCCTACTAATATTATAAATGAGAAAGTTTTACACTTGTCTTTCTGTAGTACTTGTACTACGTTAACAAGGGATGAGACTACTTATCATTGGATAAGAAAACTATCCCAGCTGATTAAACTTTACAATGTTATATGTACTATTTAGTTAGACTAGTAACTGTATGCTTCAACACAGTACATTCGATATTTCCAATAGGATCACCCAGTGGATCGGATTATTTCCCAAACATCCCTGTCTATGATATAATCTCATCTCAATCTATGCTTTTCAGTTTGTTCAGTTTTCTTTTTGTTTTTTTTTTTTATAAAAACGTATGTAATTTCTCAGAAACGAATTTTTGGATTTAGCCACGCTGTAAGATGGTACTTTAGCTTGACTTTCCTGTTTTATATTAATCTCAGCTCGAGCTTCCCTCAGAAATGCACGCATACAAAATTAACCCAACATCCGCCATGTTATAATTAAACTCGCAACTTGATAAATTCTCAAAATTTCGCCCTGCTTTCTTACAAAGCGGCGGTAATTCGAGTTCCCGAGCTACGGGCGTACATACATACATATACACGTGCAATTTAAGATGAATAATTATGTGGCAGCGCCGTCTTCGTGGAGGAAATGAGATAGCACTATATGGATGGGACGCAGAAATTATAAATATTTCAAATGGGACATCCTGTTCAGTTCGTAAGTTAAATTTTAGTTTTAGTTTTAATTTTTAATAGTTAAGGTAAACGTACCAGTGCTCGTTATTGCCCTAATAGTTGTCATTCTTAATTTTATGTCACTAACAACTAGAGGTCACAAGATGGTGCCATCTATTGGATATTAGAGTGTTTTAGGACGTTAAACTTACCTGCAACAATATTATTATCTGCCACAGCGAAAATTTTCCACAGAATAAGTAATGTATCACATATTTATTTATGCACACTTACCTAGCACTTACATAATGTACTATCGAACTACGGAAATATTTACTTTTTGTATTTATTTTTGCGGATTTCCTTTATTAACGTTTTTTCTTGTATGCAGTAATTAGAATATACAATGATACATACATCGATAGTCCTTGTAGCCCAGTGGTTAGATCTATGACTTCTTAAGCGGAGGGCCCTGGGTTCGAGCTCAGGTTTACACCTCTGAGATTTTCGGATTTTATGTGTGACATTGACAATTACATTTGGATTTTGCGTTTTGACGGTGTAGAAGCGATGTGCAGGTATTTTTGATTGAACCATTGCTTAGAAGTATCTATTAGAATTTGACTGTACATTTCGAAGCGTTGGATAAGTTCATATTTTTACACTCGACTGTACGCTAAATTTGCAAATTGATAAGCATGAAAATGTTCGGTGGATTCGAACCCACATCTCAGAGCTTTACACGCCGAGTATACTACTAACTGCACAACCCCAATCATCAGTCAAAATCAACAAGCAAGAAAATTAAAAAAAAATGCATATTTATTTACATACACATAGATAACAGCCAACATACAATCTAATATTTGAAAATATACTCGAATTTTTTTAAGATTAATACCTAAGTTAGTTTTTGTTTTATTTTTCTTACTTTCTATTTGTTAATTATTATGTTATGTTGTGTGTTAATAAAATTTTACAACCAACATACCTACATATTATTATTTGCTCGTGTCGTATCCTCCTAAGCTAGCGCTTTCTCAGGACCGTACCCCAAGAAAACACATACTACACTTATTTATCTACGGAACCCCACTCTTTATGAAAGGAATGATTAATGTCTGCCGGCATTAGGGCCGCTAACGAACCCCCCGCCCAGGGAGGGGGGCGTAATTATTATTCGCACTTATAAGAGTTAGAAGTTAAGATCGTGGGAGATAAAGGGGTGCAAGGTTTAGGTAAAAGTAAGTATGCTATGCATGTTGTGACTTATACATTTAGCGATATTCGCAAATAATGGGCTATTTTCTTGAAAAAATCTAATAAGGACTTAGTACAAAGTCAAAGTTTGCAGGTGGTAGGACCTTGTGCAAGGTCGGCCCGGATTGCTACCACCATCTTGCTAATCCTGCCGTGAAGCAGCAGTGTATGCACTGTTGTGTTTCGGCGTGGAGAGTAAGACAGCCGGTGAAATTACTGGCACTTGAGGTATCCCATCTTAAACCTCTAGGTTGGCAACGCATCTGCAATACCCCTGGTGTTGCCGGTCTCTATGGGCGGTGGTGATCTCTTACCATCACCCACTTGCTCGTTTGCCTTCCAGTCAAATAAAAAAAAAAGTCAAAAAATATCTTTATTCAATTTAGGCTATAACAAGCACTTATGAATGCCAAAAGAAAAATCTACCACCGGTTCGGAAAAACCTCTGTTGAGAAGAATCCGGCAAGAAACTCAACGAGGTATATATTTTTTTAAACAGATTTACAATATTATTAAATGATATCTATACATCACAAGTATTTAACATAACTTTATTTTTAACACAGTAGGTTCGATATTTTGAAAATCGCGCCCTAGCTATTAATTTGATATTTTAAAAATTTTGATTTGTCCTCTCATTATTGGAGAAAAGCACTATATGCCTCAGCGGAAATGACAATTCGTGGATTCGATTTTATTGACGGACTCAGCTATCTACGCTTCGTCCGTCAAACTCCTACTGCTTTTTCCACGAATTGCTTTCCGGCCTCGGCATTAATGTACTATTTTATATCCAGAAAACTACCCTAACATACAATACAAAATAATACAGATAGTCTTTTCTTTATTGCATATTACGAATCAGTACAGTGATTTGACTGGCAACGGACCTGCATCTTCGAGTTTTCTGAAATTCATATGCGAAATTGTTTTTCTCGCAAGTCTAAACTCAGCTTTACGGTCAAGGCAAACATTGGGGGGAAACCTGCACAAACCTGCAAAGCCATTCAATGATGTGTGAAGTTCCCAATCCGCTCTGGGCCCGCGTGGGAACTACGGCCCAAGCCCTCTCATTCTGAGAAGAGGCCTGTGCCCAGCAGGGGGACGTATAATAGGCTGGGATGATGATGATGAAATAAATAAATAAAATAAATAAATGGCGTGCATGCCATGTCGTATTTAGATCGAGAAGCGCCGCCATTATGAGACTAGCAAGAACATCTAAGCTTTATAATGATGACGAACGATCTCTATGGTATAATAAGTCGCGTCAATTATTATATAATGCTACTAATATGATAAATGTGAAAGTTGAGTGTGTGTGTACGTGTCTTTTTAATGCAGTGCCGTTCGATCAGTGCCTTTTTTTGTATAATAATAATCTTCATTTATTTCGACGGATGACAAGTAAAACTCACTAAAATTTCTGTTGTAAACTAGTCCTTCCTTCTTTCTGTAAAAAAAGGTTGCCTGAAGAGATCGCTCTTAAGCGATAAGGCCGCCTATTGCTTACCTTGTAATTTTTTCTCTGTGTATCTGTTTTCTGTATCGCTTACTATGTCTGGTGTACAATAAAGAGTCTTTGTATTGTATTGTATTTCTGTCACTGCTCTTCAAGTCATGCTCGTATCTGGTTAGCAATTTCGAGCTTGGTTGTAAGTAGGTATTTGGTACTTAGTGACTTTTGCCTGTCACCCGTCGATTTTAAGAAACATGACTTTGACGACCAGATGGCCTAGTGGTTAGAGAACCTGACTACGAAGCTTGAGGTCCCGGGTTCGATTCCCGGCCGGGGCAGATATTTGTATGAAAAATACGAATGTTTGTTCTCGGGTCTTGGGTGTTTAATATGTATTTAAGTATGTATCTATCTATATAATAATATTTATCCGTTGCTTAGTACCCATAACACAAGTTTTGCTAAGCTTACTTTGGGACTAGGTCAATTGGTGTGAATTGTCCCGTGATATATATTTATATCGCGTGATTATTATGACTTATTGTGTTTGTGGACAGGCTTATTATTATTTTTATTGAGGGTTAGGTAGTAATAAAATCAAAGGGTGCCACTCAATCAGTACAAAAATATTTAGCATAATTCCAATCATTTACTTAGGTACAAACGTTCTGCATAGTAAACTTTTGGCATAACAACAAAATGCTTAATTTTTGAAAAGTACAACGTTAGAATTACTAACACTCATTTACTAAAACAACTCATGCCATGATGTTGATATTTGAATTACCCTCAGCCACTCATAGACCAAGTTCCATAAGCTCATTCTCTTTTAGAAACTATGAACGACACAAAAATAAATTTAAGGCATAAAACTACAAACTAAGAGTGTTTTTTTAAGACGTCAACCCTCAAAAATACCCAATCGACACCTCAACGTCACAGCACCCCGTATCTTCACCCCTTTAAGATCCCGAAATTTAAATATGTTAATACAATGTTTGCCTTCCCCCCTAAAAACTTGGCGAGCGAACGCCCCCTGGTGGGGGCGTAGAATTTTAATTAAATCCCCGGCCAAATGAAACGTCTTGAAATTTTCTTTGTGGAGCAGGTGAAATTTTAACCCTTTTAGGGGTGTATACAGGGTGCTCGTGTTTATTATGCTGAAAGGTTTCAGCTAGCGAAATTAAGACGTTGTGTTAATAAAGGGAGATCGTGCTGTGGAATCAAAAATCAATACTTTGTATCATCATCATCCTAATATCCGTCCCACTGTTGGGCAAAAAGAGCCCCCGACGCAAAAAGAGGGGTGTATAAGTTTGACCGCTATGTGTGTCTGTGCGTCTGTCTGTGGCACCGTAGCTCTTAAACGGGTGAACCGATTTGAATGCGGTTTTTTTTATTGGTTATCAGGTTTTCTGGCGATAGTTCTTTGACATGTTTCATCAAAATCGGTTAAGCTGTTTCTGAGAGAATACTTTGGAGTGATAAAGGTTTTCCAATTTTTTGTTGCTTAGGTTATGCCACGATGTTTTCTTTCACCGTAAAGCTCGAGATTAATTTTAAATGTAATTTCGCACTTGAAAATCGAAAAATTCAGAGGTGGTTGGATTTGAACTCACGATCCTCTACTTGAGAGGTGAAAAGTCAAATTATGCTACCATCATGGCTTGCTTTGTATATTTGTTCTTATTAGCAGGACGTTAGCTCAATTACTCCTTCTAAGAGGATGCCTGTGCCCAACAGTGGGATGTATGTAGTCTGGCATCATGATTAAAATTAAATTAAGTTAAAAATCTTTCTATCGCCTCTCGAGCAGAGGTTCGTGGGTTCAAACCCCGAAAAAAAAATTCAAATTCAAATGATTTATTCAGTAAATAGGCCGCAATGGGCACTTTTACACGTCATTTTTTTAAACTACCAGCGCTTTCGGAAAGACCATCATTGCCAAGAAGAATGCGCCGCAAGAAACTTGGCAGAAAGTCAAGCCGGCTCGGGCATCTGACTTTTTTGAAATTCATGTGGAAATTATATTTGAAATTTACCACGAGCTTTACGGTGAAGGAAAATATTGTGAGGAAACCTGCACGTACCTGTGAAGTAATTCAATGGTATGTGTGAAGTTCCCAATCCGCACTGGGCCCGCGCGGGAACTACGGCCCAAGACCTCTCATTCTGAAACGAGGCCTGTGTCCAGCAGTGGGACGTAAATAGGCTGGGATGATGAAGAATATTTCATTTCGTTAACAGATTAAATGTTGTAGGTAACAAAGATGGTGAAATGCGTTTACCTTTACTTGCCCGAATTTCACTTGCCATACCAACTTTTGCCATAAAATATAGAGTCGTGCTGTTTTCAGGATTTTTTTAAATGTCATCTTATAGAATGTAGTAGGTTAGGTTAGTTTAATATCAACTCTGAAGAAATTACTATTTCAGAAATAAATTACTTTATGGCAAATGAAAATGCTAGAAAACGATACATTCGGGCATATGAAATTCGGGCAAGCGATAGAGAACAATACTTGTTCAAGATTTATATTTTAAACCGATCAAAAAAAAAGATTTAATTAAAAATAAAATTAAGTAATCAAAAAATGTATACAGTTAAATAAAAATGTTAGTACTGTTAAACGACAAATTAAAAATTAATAGCCTGTTGAACTGTCGGTGAACTCGAGTAGATATAATTCTCTGAAACTCGAGACCTTACTTATCCATAAAAAAACACCCGAATCTAAGTTTTTAAATGTAACTGTAACTACCACCCCCAACCCTGCAAAAAACTCCCCCGCTCCTGAAAAAAGAAGCGCAACCACACCAACAACCGTTAAATTAACCGGTAGCTAACCACCGATTAACAGATTCGCCGGGAGCTGTAATCAGTGTCCGGTGAAAAAACCGGACGCGGGCTGGTGACTACGGAGAGAGACTTTGTTAGAAAACGAAATTATGGAAAAGTTCAGTACCTCGTTCCTTCAGGTTTTATTGTAGTAAACCTACCGACCTTTTTAGGGTTCCGTAGTCAACTAGGATAGAGAGTGCTCAGCGTCTGTCTACCATCTGCCTGCAGCGAGTATTGCGATGCTTTGGACACATTGCTCGCAGAGATGCTAGCAATATGGAACGCCTGATGGTCACAGGGAAGGTTGAGGGTAAAAGACCCAGAGGCCGGAGCCCAAGACGGTGGTTTGATCAGATCTCAGAGCAGATCAACCTACCAATCAGCGCTGCACTCCACCAGGCAGCTGATCGTAACCGATGGAGAATTGCTGTTGACAAGCTGAAACGGAGTCACGATCCTCAGCAATGAGGGAGCGATTGAGAAGAAGAGAGTCAACTAGGAACCCTTATAGTTTCGCCATGTCTGTCCGTCTGTCTGTCCACGGGTAAGCTCAGAGACCGTAAGTACTAGAAAGCTGTAATTTGACATGAATATACATATCAGTCACGCCTACAAAGTGGTATAATACAAAAAAGTAAAAACATTTTTTTAGGATACCTCCCATAGACGTAAAGTGGGGGTGATTTTTTTTTCTCGACTAACCCTATTATTGTGGCCTGTGGGGTATCGTTGGATAGGTCTTTTAAAACCATTGGGGGTTGTCAGTGATATGTTTGCGAAATATTCAACTTTAAAGTGCAAATTTTCATAGAAATCGAGCGCCCCCCCTATAAAATCTAACTGTTGGGTGGAAACATTTGAAAAAATTCAGAATGGTAGTAAATATATAAAATTTACAACGAAAATTATAGCGGCTAAGATTGCTTGATAATTATTAGTAGTTTACCAGTAACATAACATAACATAATAATAATAAATAAATATCATGGGACACTTGACACAATTGACCTAGTCCCAAACTAAGCAAAGCTTGTACTATGGGTACTAGGCAACGGATAAACATACTTATATAGATAAATACATACTTAAATACAAATTTTAAACATCCAAGACCCGAGAACAAACATTCATATTGTTCATACAAATATCTGCCCCGGCCGGGAATCGAACCCGGGACCTCAAGCTTCGTAGTCAGGTTCTCTAACCACTTGGCCATCCGGTCGTCAGTTTAAGAGTAAATAGCAGCCTAAAGTATAAAATATACCTAAACTTGGAAGATTCAGTACACAATACGAAATCCTTAGAAAAATATTATTTGTTTTTTTTGTAATGGCTATGGAACCCTATCCTGGGCGTGTACGACACGCTCTTGGCCGGTTTTTTTTACGTCCAGATATGTATTTAGGTAAGATTTAGACCTATAAGAGTATATATATACTACGGCCCAAGATTTCTAATTCTGAGAGGAGACCTGGCTGGAATGATGATGATGATAATGTAAGAGTACCTCTCTTACTCTTCTACTACCTACAAGAAGGGGTCTTTAACAGGAGCATATAGGTACGAGTAGTTAATACACAGATCGTACAGTCAACGTCATAAATAAGTGATCATTTCTGTACCTTGTCGCTTTCAGTCGTTACAAAATTTCATATGGCTTTTAAAACATGACGTTAAAGTGACAACTTGACAAGGTACAAAAGTGATCACTTATTTATGTAGTTCACTGTACTCGTCAAACTGAACGACAAAAGTTCAGTGACTCATAAAAATAATGGAGTCTTTAGATTCTCTCTTTTTCGTACAAATTAAATAGTATTAGGTATGTTATACACATTCACACTATTTATGAGACCAATTTTACTATGTCTGAAGCAAAATAAAATATTTCAGGTAATTTAATTTAATATCATTAGGTATAGAAGAAGCCGAAATACAGCCTACTATAAAGAGGCGTAGCACGAGTCGTAGCAGCGTGCGTAGGCGCTGTAGCCACCTCGTAGTACTGTCTACACGCGGCAGGTTTTTAAAATTAACACCAAGAACAGTAAAAATCCTTCATTAGGCTACTTTCAGCAGTTTTTAGCGACAGAGTCAGAGAGACGGAGTTACGTTCACATTTATAATCATCAATACCATCATCCCCTAACCACCTGCCTACCAAAGGTACATTTTTGGAATAATTTTTGGAAACTTTCAAATTATATTGCTTAGAACTTAAGATGTTCAGGAAAAATCTCCGGCTTTTCCTACTACTTTTTCACTATGTGCTTTACAAAGGCCATCAGTGTCCAATTATAATTATTTCTTATGTCCTTCCCAAAGAAAGGATGTAGGCACGAGGCTAAAGCTCTTTCCACACAACTTAGCCCTTTGGTCAGTTCTTATAATAAATCACAGGGCTCTTAAAAAACCATTCCCTGCCCCCGTAGGCATATTAGCGCAATAAACATGTGGCCAAAACACTTCGGGACGTTCCAACTTTTACCGGTTTTTTCGTACCGAATTTTTTGGTACAGGTTTTTCGGGGGAATTGTTTTAGTGGGGGAATGGTTTTTGGGGGAATTTATGGAGTTAAGTAAGTTGGGGATTGGATTAAGTTGTTTGACCTTCCCTTACCTCTTGGAAAAACTCTATATTTCTGTGTTTTATTGTTGTTGTGTGCTAGTGTTTAATAAAGAATCATTATATTGTATTGTAACTTTGTTATTCGTGTTTGACTTTATTTAAGAGTCAGGCTGAATGCAACTGCTTTATTAACCGATTATCTCTTAATAGGGTTCCGTATTTAACAAGCCGTAGTAGTCTAGTGGTTTAACCTATTGCCTCTCAAGCAGAGGGTCGTGGGTTCGAACCCAGGCTCGCATCTGTGTTTTCGGAATTTGTGTGTGAAATTACATTTAAATTTACCATGAGCCAAAAGGTGAAGGAAAACATCGTGAGGAAACCCGCACAAACAGGTGAAGTAATTTAATCGTGTATGTGAAGAAAGAAGAAAGAAGAAAATCAATCATAAAAAAATACATAACACACAGAAATAAAGTATTATAAAAAAAAGTTATTTAATAGAAGCTTTTTGCTTATTGTACTTGTGTTGTCGTCCATACTACTTATCCATGAGTTCATGACTTATTCGTACCAAATTTCAAGTCAATCCGACTACTAGAAATACAAGTAGGTGAAATTTGATTTGAAAAATTTGACCAGAACAAAAAAAAACATCGCAATATAATAATGTAACAGCTTGTGAAAAAAAAAACAAGTTTTTCATGTGTATTAAATTGATTCAACAAATTAAGTGTCAACTAGTCAGCTTACAAGTACACAATGCTATACTACATCCTAATACTAACAGTTTACCGCTACTCACCAATAGATGTCGCCGCGCCCCTTAGTTCCACAAAACTCCGCGCACCCCAGCGCCAGACTTCATAAAAACATTTACATGAGAAATAAAAGCCTGACCCAAATTCAATATCCCCATGTTTAAAAAACAAAGGGAAAAAGCAACCCATCTCACTTACGAGCCAATGAAGCGAGCAAATACGCGAAAAATCCAATGTGGAAAAAGAGATAAATTGAAAAAAAGGGTAAAAAGGAACGCGACGGCAGGACAGCGCTAGGAAATAGCAGGTGGGTTCCGTGTAGTGAACTTTTAAATGTAGATTAAAAATGTGATGATGCGGTGTGTGATGTGTTTTAATTTTTTTTTATAAATACTTTATTAAATTATATGTTCTTTTACGAGTATTTCTTACATGCATATTAAGAAGAATAGGAATTATACTGAAAAATAAAATAAAAATAAAGGTAAATGTCGTGTAAAATTTGCACTCTTTAACAAAAGTAGATTACCTATGTTTGTTCGTAATTTCTTGTTCTTATAAGATTCAAGAAAAAATCCTATAAGAGACCGTATAAGATTTCTATCTATGCCTAATTATATCATGCCTTTGGGACTTTCTTCTGATCAAAGAGTTCAATTCAATAATTCCAATGGTTTTTTCATTTCACCTTCAGTATCACCCTTAACGAAATACGAATAGAATCAAAAACATAAATACTTGTAAGTTTTTTTATTAAGAAGCTAGTGTTTTTTTTTTATTAATGAAAACATCCCAAAATGAGAAGCCGTGGTGGCCTAGTGGATTGACCTATCGTCTCTCAAGCAGAGGGTCATGGGTTCAAATCCCGGCTCGCACCTCTGAGTTTTTCGAAATTCATGTGCGGAATTACATTTGAAATTTACCACGAGCTTTGCGGTGAAGGAAAACGTCGTGAGGAAACCTGCACAAACCTGCGAAGCAATTCAATGGTGCGTGTGAAGTTCCCAATCCGCACTGGGCCCGCGTGGGAACTATGGCCCAAGCTCTCTTGTTCTGAGAGGAGGCCTGTGCCCAGCAGTGGGACGTATATAGGGTGGGATGAATGATGAATGAAAACATAGTAAGCAAGCAGTGCAAATATAGAGATTTTTCAAACTTTAGAATATTGCAGCCAGCGATTGGACAATTTAAACTGAACTTCAAACATAGATTTTTTCAATTAACGGGTTTTAAACAAAAAAAAGAATCGTTTAATATAGTTTAATTTAATGGCAACACATAATACATATTTGTATTATTTTATTACATTATTACGCGTGCATTTATAAATTGGACTCCATGATCTAACGATCCCTTCCAACTGGCCCTTGAATTCTCGGAAAAAATGTAAAAAAGGGGAAATGAAACCTTTTCACTGAGCCTTTGTAGCGGCTGACGGCTCGATCGTGGGATTAGATTCGATGCTCGGTGTTTGCTTCAAGCATTTTGTTTTTATTTTGAGCTATTTTAGAGCTTGTCTCTCGCGTGCAACCACCTTGTGACTGGAGCTGGTAACGCGCGCTAATCTGCCCTAATACGCTATTGAAGTAGTCTAAGATAATAATATGTCATAGACATAGACATAACTTATAGACACAACATATACGCATTATTTGCAGTGTTTCCGGATAACTATGACATTGAGGCTTTCAAAAAAAGGGCTTATACTTTCTTAAAACGCCGTTGTAACGGGCCAATGACTCTTCATGTCAGTGTTAGTGGTCGGTGGTGATCATTTCCAATCAGATGACCCGCTTGCTCATTTGCCTCCCTCTCGTAATATTTTATTTATATTTATAAACGGTACATAAGCGCCATTTTCTGTAACATTTTACACTTAAAACGGAGACCCAACCTACACTAATTAAAAAAAACTTCAAAGTGTTTCCTTAGGAATGGTATTTTTTTCTTCAAACATAAATAACACTGCGAAAGCCTGAATAAGAAACAAATCCGTCCATAAATGACGGATTTTCAGGGTAACTAGAATAAAATAAATACAAGTAAATAATACAACTCAATGTAGAAACTACTCCTTATTTTGAAGTCCGTTAAGATTAGTGTTATTATGTGTATTGGCACAAAACCTATCGCTCTGTTTTTGTTTTGTTACATAAATAAATTCTCTTATACCTCCGATTGCATAATAGTAACTATGTGAACAAACTTGATATGTTTGACAGCAACATCCTTTACAGGAAATAAATTAATATTTTTAACACAAAACTGTAGGTTTCTAAGAAGCAAAACCGAACTAAAGAAAAACGGACGTCACTCTACAAAGAATTATAATTTTAAGCTGCTTTTCCCGCTCGTGTTTACAAAGTTGCCGCTAGCATTTGTTAGTTCATCTACTCATCAATAGATGGCAGACGTTCGACAAACAACAAAAATTGTAAATATCAAACTTAAAAACCTTTCTCATTACTTAGCTATATGTATCTTAGTTTAAAAAACATTATAAATCAGCTGTAAATATTGTTGTATTGCGATCAGTCTTTCCTTCTTTTTAGTTTTGCTATTCAACAGCAGATGGCGCTGCACTCTTGTGAGACAAGATTCTTCTGATTGGAAATTTAAAGTTAGTATTATATTGTATGTACCGATAAAGCTAAAGTTTAAACTAATATATACATGAAAAAATAATAATCATCATCAATAATCGTTGTGCAAGAAAAAATATTGAGCGATAACTACACAGTCAGGTAAATTTAAGGTTTGAAGATCGGATTTAATTTAGTCATAAGGAACTAGTTTTTATTTAAGTCTTAAGTAAGTTGTTTATTGACTAAACCACACTGAAATTTGTATGCAGTGCTATAGGTACTCTCCAACATTTTACAACAACGATCTTAGACGTACCTACACTTTTTAACCAAAGTTTAGGGTGGGTTGGTCGTGGTGCAATTAGAAGCACACTTAGCGCGCATAGCCGTGAGATTTGGGTTCGAATCCCGTCTAGCGTACCCGAAAAACTGTATATTTAAAAAAAAACTTATATTTCGTTGATCAAAGATACCTACAGTTGAAGGTAATCATACAAATAGCATAAAAGTAAATACACATGTAGATATACTCGTATTTGACGTCGTGCTAACGGTCATATATGTATATTTATGACCTTGACTGTACCTACTGCTAGTAAACACAAATAACGCTTACTTAGTCGACTGTACCTATCATACACGCTTAAAAAGTACTTAACATAAGATGCAAGCTCCGGGATCCCCAAAAGGGACTCAGGTATCCCGTAGCGGAAGGCAAAAGGTTCCCCCATCCCTTCTAATGGAAAAAAGGATAAAATACGAATCCTTTTTAATATTTTTTTCATTAAAGTTTTTAATATTAATGGAAAAGTATCCGAGTTTGGGCGTCCCTAATTATTTTCAGAGTTCCCTGTTCCGAGAAGGAGGTAGGGTTCCGTAGCCTTGGAAACCCTGCAGGGCTACTAAGAAACTCGAAACTCGAAGTTCGTGTCGTGTGGTCCCTCTGACACTTATACTATTTAATACGAGAGCGAGAGGGACGGTACGATACGAACTTCGAGTTTCGAGTTTCGTAGTAATATTATAAATGCGGAAGTTTGTGTGCGTGTGTTTGTGTGTGTGCGTGCTTTACTCTTTTGCCGCTTAAACGACTGGACGGATTTCGATGTATGTACTCGTAAGTATGCCCCAGGGAAACGGCCGAAACCGAGATTTGAAAATCTCTAAGGGTTTTGACCAAATCACGCAGGATCCATTTTATCATTTGCCTAGAAAAAATCAGTCGTTTCGTCAAATCCCTGTATCTGTTTAGTAAAATCACGATATCGGCCAAAAAAGGCGAATCCTTTTTTCATTCCACCAGATCAGATGTGCTTAGTGATTTAATGTAAACCTTGAAACACGCCGAAGCGAAATTGCAGTCAATTCGTTTAGTCATATCACTAGACACGTTCAGTGATATGATAAAGTCTCTACTGCAACACAGATAATTTGATTAATTCTCTGAACTGGTTCAGTGAAATGACGTAAGTATGTACCTTACCTACTTAAAGAAACCCGCGAAGAAATTCAATGGTGTGCCTGTGTGTCCATCCGCATAAGGCCCGCGTGGGAACTGCAGTCCAGCCCTCTTATTCTCACAGGCCTGTGATCAGCAGTGGGACTTATATCAGTGGCGTAGCATGGGTAGGCATCAGCCGCCCGGGGTAGAAGGAAATTTTGCAGCCCTCTTATATAGTTTAAAAAAACCGACCCTATATGTACAAGACGTCAAGACATTATTGATATCATTCAATTATAGAAAGGGGAGGGAGGACCCCCCCCCATACCCACCACGCTACGCCACTGACTTATATATGTAGACTAGAATGATAAGTCCTATAAAAAGTAAATTTTAATCTACAGAACCCGACTGCCCGGTGTTTTTTTTTTCTTTCCACTGGAAAAATCGCAGGTGTATTAAAATTAATTTGTTTTTAGGAACTGTCTGTCGGAGATAGCGGCTTATATCCGTCTCACCGAGCACGGTTGTTTTGTATGTCTGTACTTTATGTAGTACTAGACCCTCCTGCCCTGGTCCTAAAAATTAGGGGCTAAAATTAGTGTACAATAATTTAGGACGGCGTAGTTTTTTATTATTACAATGATTTTAAGAATCGGTGCTGTAGTTTCTGAGATGACGCCCTACGTACGTACAGGCAAACAAATTGAATCATGGCCCAGGGTGGAACCTTTGTGCTACTAATGTCATGTTGACATCTCATACTTTTGTCAAGGAAATCATAGTGAAATTGATTATGAAAAGGTTCCACCCTGGGTCATGATTCAATTTGTTCGACTGTTTCAAGATCGAATATTTGTATACATGTATTATGTATGTATACTTTTTATAGCGCATAAATAAGAAACCTAACCAACAGAAAGTTGGAAAACCCCCCAATTCGTCACTTCAAAGTACAATATCTCAAAAACGGCTGAACCGATTTTGATAAAACATATCTAAGAACTATCGCTAGATAACCTGCTATCAATTAAAAAAAACACATTCAAATCGGTCCACCCGTTTAAGAGCTACGGTGCCACAGACATACAGACAGCCACACAAACACACATAGCGGTCAAACTTATAACACCCCTCTTTTTGCTTTACGGACTGGGTTAAAAATAGAAGTACAGACACAGAGAAAAGTACAAAGGCGAGCTTATCCCTAAAAAGGGATCTCTTTTAGTTAGCCTAGTTACTCGTAGCTATTTGTCGTCTTGTCTTCAAAGGATTTTTTTTACAATATGAATAACAAAAAGATCATGACCGTACAATTTAACATTAAGACTTTTTTGATGGTATTTTGGAATTTTGTATTATAATATTAATAGAATATACTACTTTTATTTAATGCCACAAAAGGAAAAAACAGAACCTTTAAAGATCACTTTGCTGTCTGTCTGTCAAGGACCCCTTTTCTCAGTAACTCGGTATCATGCTGAAATGAATATCAAATACTCAATAAATCTGCTACCCCTTGAAGCTATAAAAAAGAATAAATTTTTCACTTTTCTATATGTAAAACTAAAAATCAATCTTATCTAATTATATAGCAAAGCATGAAAAATATAAGGTACCTAGTAAATGAACAATTGTTTCCACTGTTGCTATT
Organism: Choristoneura fumiferana; assembly: GCF_025370935.1. Lineage (NCBI taxonomy): Eukaryota > Metazoa > Arthropoda > Insecta > Lepidoptera > Tortricidae > Choristoneura > Choristoneura fumiferana. The sequence continues at coordinate 9,123,424 of NC_133490.1, forward strand.
TAATTTCCTCTCAATCAAAGTGAAAAGCAGAGTGTAAAACTCGAGCATTAAACCCATTTTCCCCTCGACGTGTCTATCCACCCTCGCCATACTGGCTCGGGTGGCTATATGAACGCCTCGGGTAAAATGGCTCGTTTTATGCTCTTGTTGTACAATCTAGTATCTAAGTCAACGCAATCACAAGACAGTCATTAAAAATGGCTTTTCATACAAAAACTGCCGTTACTGAAAAACTTATAAGGTATTCCGTATAACTAATACGAAAAGTCTGAAATGTAATTTTTTACGTCTCATTCGCCTTTGGCCCGTTTTTTAACATGAGAGAGACGGTAAACAAATAAGTTAGCTGATCATAAATTCCCGAGCATTACTTAAATAACAGTATAGTTTGATTTTATTGGTAGACGACTAATGTTAAGATTATTTATAAATAGTATAAAAAAAGTAAAAAGTTTCTAAGTAAGTACATATTTTTCTATTTTATCAGTGGGGTTTTAGTCTAATCGTTAGCATTTAATAAGTTATTGGTAATTTTTTTATTTTTAATACAAGATTTTTTGCTGATTGTACTTTTTGTTGACTGTACTTCTATTGTCACCCAAACTACATTTGCATACCAAATTTCAAGTCGATGCCATTAACCATTGAAGAGTTCCGTCCTGCGGAGACGATCCTAGTCAGATTACCAGGATGTCATTACCTGATTATTGTATTGTTGCGCAATTTACATAAGTCTACCAAATTTCAAGTCAATTCAACTATTGGAAGTTGATCGAATTTAACTTGCAAGATTAGATTACAGACAGACAGCAGGACAGGTGAAATTAAATAAAAGTTTGTAAAAACAAAAATCCGCGTATACCTAACCTTGCAAGTGACACCGCCATTTAAAAAGGCCCGACTTGCCCCTCCTCCCCCAAGAGGGCGAGGGAGGGCCTTGGAGCGGATTATTATTTTTATAAGGGGATAAGGAACCGAGGGGGAGATGGAAGTTGGAACCAGTTTTTATTTTTAACCGTCTCCTGATTAGAATAAGAATGAACGTAAGGAAAAAATACTAATTATGAGGAGCTGATTGCCAGCCTTCACTAGTTGGAGAGGCACTAGCAGAAGAAGAGGAAATATAAGGTCTGGCAGTTCTATTGAATTTCCGGAATTGTACTTAAGTCGTATCCCGAATCTGTTAGGTAGGTTTATTTGGTAAGCTGAGGTTTACTTTGGAAGTTGATTTTCACACAGTTCCATAGATCAGGTCGGATAGCAATGTACCATTAGCCAAATATGTGGTCTACCACCCTAAAGCTAATAATCGTTTGCATGTCATAAAACAATAATGCCAATAGACGTGTCTGTCAACTTGAAAGTTCGACTTTAGCGACATATTCATTTGATAGGAACTTGTTTAAAAATTGATAAACCACTTATTTAGCTGATGGTACCTAAATACCGTCGACATAGACTCTCAAAAATTTGAAAAAAATCAGGATGGTAGTAAAGTATATCAAACTTTCAAGGAAAACTATAACGGCTAAGTTTGTTTGAGAATTATTAGTAGTTTATGAGTAAATAGCAGCCTAAGGTATAAAATATACCTAAACTTGGAAGATTCCGTATAAAATACGAAATCCTTAGAAAAATATAACTTATTTTTTTCGTAATGGCTACGGAACCCTATTTTGGGCGTGTCTGACACGCTCTTGGCCGGTTTTTAAACTACGAGCGCTTTCGGAAAGACCATCATTGCCAAGAAGAACGCGCCGCAAGAAACTTGTGAGAAAGTCATTTTTTCAAAATAAAATAATCACAAATAAAATACTTAAAAAAGACCGTATAAAATTAAAGAAAAAAATTAGATGAAAAAACAATAATATCACAGGGATGTACGGGGTACAAATATAGTTACGAGCACAAAACTAAAATTAATCCCATAAAAAAAAACCGATTATATAATCTTTTATCTTTTTATTGTAGTGTCTACTCTTGTTTCTGATGTCCATCAGTCATTCAAAGGTTCACTGGAAGAAATCTCTTTAGGGGATCAGCTTGCTGTTGTACATCTCTCTCTCTTGTTAACTTATAGTGTTAATAATTCTACAACCCCGCCTAAAACTAAACTACAAAAAAACAAATTATAAGTAAATTTCTTTAACAAAAACCTTCCACGACTCCATTAAAACACCATATTTAAAACCCCCGCAAAAAACCACCCCTAATCCGAAATTACCTATCTCCGGAATTCACTTAGAAGGCTTCGCAAAAACTGAACAATACCACCCCTGTGAGAAAAATCCCCACCTCGGGGGGGATTTTTAAGGGGTTTTCTTTTACCTGCACACGGTTACGCCCTTCGCAAGAATTCGCTTCAGTGGTTTTTATTTTTAAACCTTTACGGGCTTATTGGGTATGTTGCCGTCTGATAAAAATGCACGGGTTACAGATCTATACCTGAAAGTTTTAAGTAATTATAATTAACTAAATGTAAACAAAACAACGTCAATTCTTCGATGATACTGTAATGCCTCTGCCTAAATCTCTCTTCGCAGTGCCCACATCGGGGAGCAAAGCCGGTACACGCGCGCCTCTGCGTCGTCTATTTACTGCATACAATAAGTCCCTCGTTTCTGTCGATATCTTCAACACGTCCATGAACCAGTTCAGAAATCAAGTTTTTAAAATAATGTCCACTCATGTTCAGTGAGACTGATCCGGATAATTTAGCTTTGAGATAATTTGTTTAATTGTTTCATCATTTCATGAAATATGATTGAATCTCACGGTAATTTCATGTTCAATCAAATGTCCAATCATCTTTCCAGCAAATGTTAACAATTTATTTGCCCATTGTACGTTTTCTTTGTTTTTTGCATGATTACTAGATTTAGTTTTAGCTTAATTATTGTAATACTTAGTGCGTACCTACTTATTGTTGTTAAAATTATCTGAATATGTTTTGGTGAGAATCGGTAGATAGATTTTTGTTTTTAGAGTACCTGTAGCATAATATGTTTTTGTATGATTCTATCTCTGTTGGTTCTCCAATAAAGTAAAATAAAATAAATCTTACACTTACAGAAATCACTCAACTTTTTATCACATTGCGATACGCTTTTTACCGCTAGTATATAAATAAGTAACATTTTATACTACGTAGTAGTTTAATATGGAACGAAAACTCATATTAAATGATATTGTAACGAATAACTCACGTCTTAAATCGAGCTCGACATGTTTCGGGCTAATTCGTAGCCCTTCTTCCTAGGATCAACGCGACTCGGTAACGAATCTTGGGAACTTGGGAACAAAAACTCCCGATGAACAGGCAAGCCAACCTTCGGGCTCTTACAACAATATTTGATACGTATGAGTCTATTTCATCATCATCATCACCCGTAGGACGTCCACTGTTGGACATAGGCCTCCCTCCTCCAGTTGCTTCGGTTAGAAGCGACCTGCATCCACGTGAACCCGCTTTAACCATAACCAGTTTATTTAAGCTCCTGAAAATATTATAAAAAAAGGTAAGTAAACAATCCCTATCGCAGTAGATATAAATATAAAGAAGGGTATATTTTTGAGATAAGGCAGATTTATAGGAGCGAGTCTTCGCCGGCGGCAGCGTCTGCCCCGCCCACGCCTGCTGCCGAAGGAAGGAGACCGACTCTGCAAATTAAAAGAACTGATGTGTGAAATAAATATTTATTAACACGCTGGTCTTCTTACTCATCAGTTTGTACGAGTGCTGAGCAGCTGTTCTCCATCTCTTCTCATGTTCTCTGTTTGTTTCTTAACTCGCGCCATCTATCACTATCTAATAAATATACACGGACTATCCAGCCTCCTTCAGCTTTCTCCACTCTTTCTGTTCTCTGCTTGTTTCTCAGGCGTGTCGCGCCCCAGGATCTCCACACTAAGGTAATTAACACACAATATAATAATATACAATAAAACTATAGGATTTGAAATCTTCACATAAATAACTCATCACAAAAACAACGAATAATGGAACTAAAACTAACTTAATCTAAACCTAAAGACCTATATATCACCTAGAATACTGCTATTGGGCAGGGTGCCCAAAAGGCTGGCTGCATTTCTTCGTTGTACATCAATGCCAATACATAGAAAATTTTGATGAGATTCAATTTTGATTGAGTTTCTAAACGAAACGGCCATCGATGGTGAGACAGACCGAGAAAGAGATGGCGGGATTTGGACGCGTATGCAAGGGATTGCTTGACATTGCGCCCGACCGGGAGGTCTGAAAGGAGAGCCCTTTGCCCAGCAGTGGGGCACTCTACAGGGTACTTAATTTTTTTACGTCAACATCTAGAATCTCTGATAGAAACTGCAAAGTCACAGTGCTTCTTAATACTTTCCGTTCATTGACGAAAACTGTCTCCAATTTCCCGCATTTTCTTCGGGCGCAGGGTCCGTCTCCATACCCCACAGCCCCCTTTCCCTTTGTCTTGCCCCTTTCGTATTTTTTCCCCATTACATTTTCATTTTATTTCATATTTCTCCTTTAGGGTGGAGTAGGGATAATAAAATTTTTCCCTTCGCCCATCTCCTTTATTTATGGCCTGGCTAAGGGTAGAAAATATGTTTTTCCTACATTTTGTAACGAGGCGAATGATTGGGGCAGATTTTTTTCCGCGTGTTCTTTTGTGATATCCTATTGCATAATGGAGTAATTTTGAGTTTATTGTTGTTTCGTTTGGTATTTTGTGAGGTTTTTGTTAGTTAAATGTTGAACGACAACCTAAAGCAAGCGTGTATGTGTTACATTAGGAATTGCATTTTTTTCATCTTTTTACTACAAATATGCGTCTTTTTATACATACGATACTGAAAGCTTTTTTAGATATCCATTGAGGCGGAACGAAGATGGGACGCGTAGAATCGATCAACCGCATTAATGGAATCCGCATCTCAGGTCGCTCTAGATCATTCTCGTTTTATATACATGCAAAAGCAGGGCACAAGGCTCTTTTCACAATGAGAGGGCTTGGGCCGTGCCTATAGTTCCAGCGCGAGCCCAGTGCGGATTAGGAACTTCATATTCGCAATTGAATTTCTTTGCAAGCGAGTATAGGTTTCCTTACGAAGTTTTCTTTTACCGTAATACATAGTTCCAGGTAATTTTGAAATGCATTTTGAATAAATTAAAAAAACTCAGAGTTGCGAGCCCGAGCGCTCCCCACTACTTTCTGCTTAAGAAGCCCAACCCTTACGCCAGTACGACTTTTTTTTTTAATATCTACCTATCTCCCTATCTAGTACCTTAGTAAAAGCAACTGAAATATTATGAAAACTGGGCGGGTGCCTTTTAAAAATTAAAGTCTGATATAACGACGGTTTTATTTGTTTCTTCACAAATTTTATAAAAAAAAACATTTCATGAGCGATATGACAAAAGCCCTCGGTCTCCAATTTCGATCTTCTAATAGAGTGTCATTTACCGCCCTTAAGAAACAATGTACTATAACTTAAGATGTCCAAACTTTTCACATCAAGCTAAAGTTATAAAAATTATAACCCTTAAAAATGTAAAAGGCCAAACCGCCCAATCAGAATAAATGCACAAACAAGCATCACTTAAAAACGCATCAGCAAAAACGCCTAAAACATTAACGACGAAAATTACTCGGCTTAAAAACATTAATAACCGTCTTCCCCCAAGCGCGTCCTTCATTAAAACTGTAGAAAAACACCTACTGGAAGGGGGAACCCCCCAAGGGGGTACAGGGCAGTCTAAAGAAGAAGAAATATGGATCAATAAAGAAATAGCTCTGTGCCCAATGGAGAACCGCACGCACACGTCGGCCCTGTATACATGCACGGGTCTTTACGCACACTGGCTTAACTTTTACGTCACACTGTAAAGGAAAAATTGCGCGGCTGTGTGCGTGCTGCGTCGGTGTGGCCGCAAGAAAAATATGCGAGCGCGACGCGGAAGGATTTTTGAATTTGGAAGCGATGCGTTTTTGTTTCGGTTGATCGGCAGTTGTTTTGGAATGTTCGCGGTGTTTTGAGTTTTTGTTTTTATCCTCATACTAATATTTAATTACAGTATCCCATGCGTTTAGAATTTTATCTGATTTTACGAAATTCCCGAGAGAATTGCCAATACGTCGTGAGGTTATTAATCTTGTCAATTTTAACGTCTCTGAAGTTTGCGGTTAGGATTTTGAAAATTAAGATTTTTACATGAATGCCGTGGGAATATCGGGATGAAAAGTTACCGTACCGTTACCGAATTTCATCCTTCAACTGTTTTTAGCGTGACAGAGTAACAATACGGACGCACATACAAAATTCCACACATTAATCTAATCATCATAATCATTGTCAAATCAAGACGTCCAATGTTGGACATAGCCCTTCCCGAATCAATATTAAGACACCATTGTATACCACAAGAAAAAAAAACTCGTGGGTGCTTAGTGGTTTCACCTATCGCCTCTCAAGCAGAGGATCGTGGGTTCAAACCCCGGCTCGCACCTCTGAATTTTTCGAAATTCATGTGCGAAATTATTTGAAATTTACACGAGCTTTACGGCGAAGGAAAACATGGCGAGGACATGCACAAACCTGTCCTGTGATGCAATTAAATGGTGTGTGTGTGGGAAGTTCCCAATCCGCAATGGGCCCGCGTGGGAGCTACAAACCAAGCCGTCAGCAGGTGGTAGGACCTTGTGCAAGGTCCACCCAGATTGCTACCACCATCTTGCTCGCTAATCCTGCCGTGAAGCAGCAGTGAAGCAGTGAAAGCCCTCTTATTGTGAGAGGAGGCCTGTGCGTTGCAGTGGGACATAAATATAGGCTGGGATGATACCAGATACCACAAGAGGAATTTCTTTACAGGTGGATGTAACTAATCAGATCTACAAGATATTTCTGTATATATTTTTACAAAACCACGTTGTTAGAAATCATTCCAAAAACTCACAAAACCTCGCATTTTGCAAGATTTAGAGCAGCCAGAATTCCGGCCAAATGTCCTATCTCCCCAAAAATACCGCTTATTTGTTCCATTAAGGCGAGATAGTTCGCAAAAAACATTAATTCTGCGCGTCATGTTGGCACAAGTTCCGGCTGCGCTTGGTGCACAGTGGTAGCGATACTATAAATTACCTCAACAGATATATCTTAATAATAATATCTCCCGTTTTCTTTCCGTGTGCGAGAGAAAGAGAGAGAGAGAGAGAGAAACATTTATTGACACATATTCGATACACAGAAAAAAATACAGTAACAAATGTCGAGCTGTAACGCTGATTTTCAGTGAACTAGACACATAAAAACATACACACGCTGTACACGAACGTCAGCGGAAAGTTATTCACAAAGAAATAAAAATCCGGAAACATGTAAGGTAATATACTCGTAGTACAGTGGAGCGGACTGGGGATAGAAATAGAACGAAAGAAAGAAGACATTTATTCACATTCACACAGATATAACAAAAACAAAAATACATATACAATCAATCAATCAATTACTTTAATCCTACTAATATTATAAATGCGAAAGTTTGTATGTCTGTCCGTGTGTGTGTATGCTTGTACGGGTAGACCGATTTCAACAACATTTCTGACTGATATCTATACTTATTAATACTTTTCTTAAGGTTTAACTTATATATTTCAAGAATGCAAAAACTTATGTCCATCTGAACTAAATAGGGCATATCAGGCAAAGCTCAGCGCAGGGGGCGACACTAGCGCAAACCTCCATGACAACGTCAGTTCTCTTTATATTTTGTCGCCATGACAGATCATGACCAAAGAGCATTATTACCTATAGAAATCATGATAATCCTTATAAGTAACAAAATAACATGATATTTACATCGATAGTAACGATAGAGCTATATTTCCAAAAACTTAATTATATATAATATAATAATATGGCATTTAAGATACTCAAAAAACTGTTTACGGTTTTGTGCTTATGCTGCACTCTGACGGCAGAAAATGACAGTAATATTCCCTATTAAAAACAGATGCCAGAGTAGTATAAAATTCGGCCAGAGAAGTTGTATATATATCTCTGAAACTGCTAGCTTCAACTAGGAACACGGGTTTAACTAGCGGAAACGGATACGCGCCAGATATGTGTGTGTGGGATCTGTGTGTGTGCTTATTGTATTTATTAAGTAAGTATTAAATCTTTTACTTTTATACTCCATATAATTGTTGAAGACCTCATTTGTTTGGCGTTTATACCTATATATGTAGAAGATAATTTCTGAAATATAAAATGGTTTTTTTTATTTTGATGGCACCCCAACACAATCACACTAAACGAAACGAGTAATTTCGGCAACAGTCATGAGTAGACTGAACTGTATTTTTTTTATTAGACTGGATGGCAAACGAGCAAGTGGGGTATGTACCTATTAACCGCAAGACTTTCAAACTAGCCGCACTTGTTTCCGATTCGCATCGGCACCCATATCTCGCACCTTTTAAAATACTCCGTAAAAACCAAATGCAAGATCGTAAAATTTCCAATTTCTTAAAAAAACAAGATAAACCCCAACGTTCCTTCAGAGAATGTGTCAGCATATAACTGTCCAATTAAACGTGGCCCTATGCCCGTTTCTTTCAGGCTTGCGTGTAAGACGGCAAGGGCTCAAGCTATGTTGGTCGAGCTTGAATGAGTATGTTTTGTGTAGCCGAGCTTAAATGAAGCAAAAAGCTTTAAGAAATTATGACGGTTTGGTGTAGGGGGGGTATTGTTCCGGGTAAGATGGATGGCAAGACATTATGCGTGTTTGTGTCTCGTTTACCCCTGTATACATTTTATATAACATGTATTTTGTCCGGTTTATCCTATATTATCTGAAAGACGTTTTGAAATTAAGACGGAATATGTATACACTAGAGTTTAGCACAGGCTTCGCACGCGTTGACTATTCGATATGGTAGTTACAATTGAAATTCCGGGAGTTTACAAAATTCCCCTGGGAAATCCCAAAATTTATATCGTGTCTGTTATCTTCATTGAGGTTGTGTTAAGAACAACTGTACAAAATGTCAAGATTCTAAACCCTGCGGTTGAAATTTCAAGATTGTATCCCTATCCATTAGGAGTATCGGAATAAAAAGTAGCCTATGTGTTATTCCAGACGTCCAGCTACCTACATATCAAATTTCATGACTCTAAGCCCAGCGGTTGTTATTTCGAGATTTTATCCCTATCCCATGGGAATATCGGGACAGAAAGTAGCGTGTGTTATTCCAGACGTCTAGCTATCTACGTACCAAATTTCATCTAAATGCGTCCAGCCGTTTTAGCGTGAAGGAATAACAAACACATACACACACACACACACACACACAAACTTTCGCATTTATAATATAAGTAGGATGTATATGTTAACGTTGACATATTCATCTCGGCCTATAATAGACGTCCTATTGCAGGGCGCAGGCTACCTATATAGACACCTGCAAGGAATGTCATCGTAACTCATTTTCGCTGACTTTACAAGGCGGCACATCAAATATTTATATTCTTTTATAAAAAAAATTAAGTCTAAGTACAAAACCGCAGTGTACATAGGTAGACTCTTATTCTGATGTAATAAGGCAGCGGTAACATATTTTTGAATGTTTCGAATAAATACATATTTTTACACTTGACTGTACCTACCTCTGTTTTCTGTATTACTTACTATACTTTTATTTATTTAATTAAATTAACTAGGTATGCGTTTATTTCAGGCCAGGAGCTCCCAAAAATTTGTTAGTTACAATGCCTTGGTCTATGTTAGTAGTAGTGCGGATTGGGCTTCACATGTCATCATTAATCTCAGCCGTAGGACGTCCACTGTTGGACACATGTTTTCCCCCACCTCCAGTTGCTTCGGGTGGCAGCGGCCTGCATCCACCGCGAACCCGCGGCTTTAACCAGGTCATCCGTCCATCTCGTTGGTGGACGTCTTACGCTGCGCTTGCCGATCCGCGGCCTCAACTCAAGAACTTTTCGGCCCCAACGGCCATGATATAAAGAAATAATTAAAAGTCATTGTATATGTATTGTAAACTACAGGCTGCTGAAAAAAAAAATCTGAACTGTACACAAAAAGGTCGTAAGTACACTTAGGACATTTTAATCTGAACTTTGCACAAGAATGTCGTAAGTGCTCTTACTTATTTTTGTCGCATAATTAAAAACTCAAGACAGAACAAAGACAGTACATAGCAATGAGCACGGTTGATTCAATACACAACGGGGGCGAGCGAAGAAATATGTAAAACGCGGCCCGCGGCGACGGCGCAGGCGCGCACTCGGACTGCAATACGGGATTAATAATTAAAAGTTTTTTTTTTCACTTACAACTCAAAAGCTGACTTGAGGCCGTATTGCCTTCCGCGCTGATGTTTGCGAGCACATAAACACCATATTTTTTCTACGCTCGTGTTAAACCGGGTGACAGAAAGAAATGGTGCAAAGGATTGGGAAGAATCCCATGTATAAAATACAAACTGAAACACGGATGCACAGAAAAAACTCAGAAAAAGAGACCAGTGCTGGTAATCGAACCCAGGTCCTCAGCGTTCCGTGCTGCGTGCCATACCCCTACACCACCACTGGACAGGAGTCTAGACACAAATAAAAATAGTGTACTCGTAAATAACGCGTTTTGTTTAGATATGCTTTTTGTTCTCCTAACAAACTTTGTTGTTACTGAAATAAACCACTATACTAACACAATGTTTTTCATACTGTAAGTATATTTTATGCGAAATCACGACTATGAAGTACAACTGCCAAATACCGACTAAGAGTAGATAGCTGGTGGAACTTTGACATGTAATGGGGGACCTTGACACCTGGCAATGGTTGATGCTACATCAAGGTTTTGTTTAATGACACTAAATTATCATTCATCATCATAATCCTAGCCTATATCCGTCCCAGTGCTGGGCACAGGCCTCCGGTCAGAATGAAAGGGCTTGGGCCGTAGTTCCCACGCAGGCCCTGTGTGGATCGTGAGCTTCACACACACCATTGAATCGCTTCGCAGGTGCAGGTTTCCTCACGATATTTTCCTTTACCGTAAAGCTCGTGGTAAACTTTAAATGTAATTTCGCACATGATTTTTGATATTATAACCAACAAAAAGTTGGAATACCCCTACTTTGTCACTTCAAAGTTCAATATCTCAAAAACATATCTAAGAACCATTGCTGGAAAACCTGCTTTTAAATAAAAAATACCGCATACGGTGATACAGACAGACACACACACAGACATACAGCCACACATAGCGGTCACTTATAACACCCCTCTTTTTGCGTTGGAGGTCAAAAAACTCAGAGATGCAAGCCGGGGTTTGAACCCACGATCCTCTGCTTGAGTTGAGAGGCCATAGGTTAACAAACCCCTAGGCCACCGCGGCTTTTTTCTGACACAAAATAAGACCTGTTATCCCAAAAATATAAAAAAGTTTAATACTGTAGCCGCCGAGTCCGTCCCCCTGAAAGTGTCCGGAGCGTCGGGCGCGGCCGGGGGGCGGGGGGTCCGACACGGCGCTCCTTTTTACGAGCGCTGGGACAGCGGTAGCACACCTTTTCTTAATTTTATTTTTTATTATAAATAAACTCTAGCCTATAAACTTATGGTTGCTCGAGTAGAGGTCATTCGACACTGTCAACTGATTTTTTAAAGTATTTTTGCTAAATTGCATTTAAAATTTACCATGAGCTTTACGGAGACAAAAAGTATCGTGAGGAAATTTAAAATTTTAAAATACACCTGCAAAGAAATTTTGTGATGTGTATGAACTTACAAATCCACACTGGGGTCTCGTAGAAACTATGGCCCTAGTCTTCTCATTCTGTAAGGAGGCCTGTACCCTGCACCCTGCTGCCTGTTGTTGAGACGAGCAGTTTTATTTCATCCAATTCTGATCGGTGGGTCAAAAGGTTGGCAAAAGAAAGGAAAAAGTGGCTATTACCCCACTGTCAAGAGTACAATTTTTAAATGATGAGAAAAAGGATAATAAGTTACTTTTTCTAACTTGCTAATTATTCGTTAAACAATAAAGAATCATTAGATGATCAGATCAAAGATAGTATATACTCGATAGTAGCTCACCAATTTTTTTAATTTTATAAAGTTAAAATTGGACCAAAGGTTGCCGACCTCTGTCGCAAGAAGGTGTGAGAGGCGCGTCGCCTCAAGAATGCTACAATTTTCCCGAGTTTTCCATTTCTCGGCCCACCCTCCTGGTGGGGAAAAAGAAGTGGTCTCGGGTTGCCTGGCAACGGGGGAGATTTTCTACCCGAGTCCTTCTTTGTTTTTTTTAATAAGGGTGATTTTTTTTTCAGACCGATTTTTTGGACACAATTTTAGGAATGTCTTTTTTTATTGTGTGTTTATTTCGCTGTTTAGTCTTGCCTTATACTTACTTAAGTGAGTATTTTTTTTAAGTGTGCCTTAATCTTTGTTCATGATGAAAGCTTGGTTAGTTAGAAAATATTTTGAATGAGAGATACTCGATACACAGAAAAATACATTAGAAGCAAAAAACAAATATAACTGACCATCGAATATTATAAATTGGGCCCCACTAAGCACAATGTTGCGGCAAGAATAGAGTATGTACTAAAACAACAAAAACTTTTTAATTATTATTCCTTAAAAAGTCAATTAAAAAGCAATCACTCAGCACAATTAATCTCTCCTCGCAACCAACATCGCAAAACAAAATTCTTGTTGGTAAGAAATATAAAAATTATACCGGGAACGGCCTATATAAAGCAAACATCGTACATTCAATTAACAACCTTAACCACTTCAACACAAAACGCATATTCAAACACAAAAACTATACACTTACGACCTTTTAAACTGTCAACTATCACACAATAATATCGTAACTACCAAAGAGGCACCACTTGAAAAGCAACTGTATTACCAAGTGATGAAGTCTATTTTTCATTGCGTCAAACTGACTTAAAAGTCGTTGTACGCTGAGTGAAAACTACAGGGTGCTCAAGACAGTGTTGGTGCAAAATACCCAAGTGTTGGTGGCTCTCCCTACTTCTTTGCTGTGTTAATTTACATTTTAAATTGCACTTACATAGCGGAGCGGCGACTTGGCCCGTTCTGTAGCGGCCTGTATTATGTAGGGAGTTTGGAACACCCTGTATACCAAGATGGATGTACAATGAAACTGCTGAGTAAGTAATTATGAATTTTCCGTTTATATTTATAATGTGCGTGGATTCTGTTCGTTTAGGCAAATTAGAATTAAAACAGTAATTGAATTGATTACTTAATTAACTTCGGAAGCAGAGGATCGTGGGTTCAAAGCCCGGACTAGCCCCTCTGAATTTTTTGAAATTCATGCGCGAAATTACATTTGAAACGAACTTTTCGATGAAGGAAAACATCGTGAAGAAACCTGGACAAATCTGCGAAGCAATTTAGTGATTTGCTTGAAATACCCAAGCCACTGCCGCGTGAGAACTACGGCCCAAGCGTCTCATTCTAAGAGGAGGCCTGTCTCCAGCAGTGGGACTTATATAGGCTGGATTGACTTCATTTTGATAAATAAACTAATTATAGGAATGCAATTCGCTTCTGTCGGCTGGTATTTCGGCAAGATGTAATTTAATTAATTTAGGGTTTTTCAAGCTATATGTTATGCTAGCCTTATCTTTACTAGCTTAGTGTTTTGACGTGTGGTATCTCAAGCAGGTCGTGGATTCGAGCCCGGGCTTTGAGTTTTTCTAAATTCAGAAAAAAAAAATACCAATTATCATCATCATCATCCCAGTCTATATATACTTATATATATATCATACTGCTGGGCACAGATCTCTTATCATAATGAGAGGGATTGGGCCGTGGGCCCAATGCAGAACTTCACGCACACCGTTTGTTTGTGCGGGTTACCTCAAGATGTTTTTTCAAAATGTAATTTCGCACATGAATTACGAAAAACTCACGAGATGCGAACCCGAATTTGAACCCACGATCCTCTACTTAAACGGCCATAGGTAGGTCACACCACCAGGCCACCATGACTGCTACTTTCCCCATAATTCCCTATAATTTTTTATAATTTTTCAAAGCCCACGATTAGTGCTCGCGCAGCGTGCTACGCGCTTGCCAACAACTGTAATTTGACAGGGCTATCATTGTGAGAGCTGTCGTTTAAGGAAGCGATGTTCCGTTGAATACACTCCTTGTCGTTTAAACGTGTGTCATCATCATAATTTCAGCCGTAGGACGTCCACTGTTGGACATAGGTACCCTACCTCCAGTTGCTTCGGTTGAAAGCAGCCTGCATCCACCGTGAACCCGCGGTTTATCATTCGTCCATCTCGTTGGTGGACGTCTCGCTGCGCTTGCCGATCCGCGGTCTCCATTTCCCCAACGGCCATCCGTTCTCCGTGATGACCAGCCCATTGAAAGAAAAGAAAAGAAAAGAAAGAGAGATTTGTTTTGGTCCCATAAGCAGCAACACCTTACAGTAATAATACTAAAACTAGCACTAAAACTAAGTTACTGGATTTGCTGCTTCAACGAGCTAATTCGCTTGGTTATATCGGTGACCCTCGTTCTTTTACGTATCTTTTCATAAAGGTTTTCGTAAAAGGTTTAAGGATCAATCATGTCTGATATGTATACGCAAGTCAGCCATCTTAGCATGAGACTTTGTCAAAATGTCAAAACTATTATGTTGCCGCTACGATGCTGAAACTTTGGTTACAATAATAATAGTATCAAAACTATTATTATGTCTGGTCCGATTTCTACGCATGCATGAATTTACTTATGGGACGTTACGTTAGCTAGGAATATTTAACTATAATTGTTAGGTATAATTGTGTGTTATTTTTGAGATTCAGCTATCTCAATACCAAATTTTATACAAATCTGCCCTGACCTTATAGCGTAAAATATACACACACAAACGCACATTCACATTTATGAAGTATGTGTAGGTATATCTATATTTTTTAACTTGTTTAATTCTACGTGAAATTTACTCTCCTTTCATATGAAAAAATTTTTTTTCTAGCTTTTGCCCGCGGCTTCGCTCGCGTGGAATTCAGTTATCGCCCGCTGTTCCCTCGGGAACTGCATTTTTCCGGGTTTAAAAGTAGCCTATGTCACTCTCTGGCCTATAAACTATCTCTATGCCAAAAATCACATCGATCCGTCGGTCCGTTTCGACGTGAAAGACGGACAAACAAACAAACACACACACTTGGCTGCATACCTAAATGATTCAAACGCACCTGTGCTTTGGCCTTTATCTAAAAACCAACTAGTTTTTGTTTCTAATTTTGCTTTACCATATTTATTCCCACAAAATACCATATTTATCATGTCACGTTACAAAAACACCATTAATAACTTCAAAATTGGTTGTTATATAAATATCAACAAAAAAACTAAAGCCTTCCCAAAGAAATCGCTTCCGTTCTTAAATCAAACAAAAAAGGGTTTGAAATCAATACAAAAATCGAAAGTGCCACTCTGTGAAAAACAAGCGCACACAATTTTATTCCTAAGAGAATAAAGACCAATTTTGTTTGCAACAGGGAATTAAACTTTCGTTTTCTTATATCTGTCACGACATGTGTTGTCACCTTATTGTTTGTCATAATAGTTTTAATGACATGTAAATTTTTGACCTTATGTCTTTGGGATTAGATAGAAAATGGATTGGCTTAGTTTTGAGAATGGGTGACCAAAAGGAAACGTTTTAAATTTCAATAAGTTGCCTTCGATAAATAATAGATCGACACTTTGTTGATATTTTGGTAAAGAATATGATTTATTTAGATCAGAGGCGACGGTCTGTTTCAACGAAGTTGTTCAAGCTCAATTAACACTAGTATTAACTTCAACTAGTATTTTACCAATTGTTCAGCTGTTGAATTTAAATCTCGAAACAAGAATTTTTTTTTTATTCGACTGGATGGCAAACGAGCAAGTGGGTCTCCTGATGGTAAGAGATCACCATCGCCCATAAACATCTGCAACACCAGGGGTATTGCAGATGCGTTGCCAACCTAGAGGCCTAAGATGGGATACCTCAAGTGCCAGTAATTTCACCGGCTGTCTTACTCTCCACGCCGAAACACAACAGTGCAAGCACTGCTGCTTCACGGCAGGATTAGCGAGCAAGATGGTGGTAGCAATCCGGGCGGACCTTGCACAAGGTCCTACCACCTGCCTGCAGAACTGCTAAACTTGGTCATGAAATTTGCCATGGTTATTTTTAATGCAACGTTAGTGAAAAGCACGATGTAATTTTGAGAATTCCAACTCTTGTAAAATCCCGGAATTCCAATTCAACTGCAGTACCTATTTAAAAACCGCGGGAAAACACTGGTTAGATAATAATCCTTGCCCATATCTACTGGGCAGACATTCGGCCCTCTGAGAGACATTTCAAGGCATCTTGAAACAGCGACTCCGGCAGACATGTGTCGTATCTGATACAGTACGCTCTGTTGTCAGTGACACGTGTCCAGCGGGCGACACCTGTTGCCCGGGACACCCTGTATTTTAATATGGAATGTTGTGATGTGTCAACAGACTAGACGGGGTACAGTCAGCTACTAAATTCTTTAAGGTCTATATCGGAATCCATACATACGTATCGAAAGTCATACTGTAATGTTTGTCATAATGTTCATTTGCCATGACTCTTCTTTCTTGAAAACTATAAATAAAATTAAAACGATTGTGATTCCAAGTGTGTAGACAATAAGTCCACATGTGTCTATTAACGCCCTTTTCCCTCGTACACGGCGACAAATGTACGGGAGTTGTAAAACCTGACCGGATCCACTGCCGGCCACTTCCGTCGGCTGCCTTCGTACTCAACACCCAACTAAATGCCTTAGGTTTTGCTACTACCAATACTTATGACCGGAGCAGACAAGAGACACTTTTCACTTACCAAAATGCTACTGTGTTAATGAGAAACGTCTTCGCATTTGCGTGGCAGTTTTTTGGTAAAAGTTTTGTAAGGAAACTAACCAGCGATTAAGCTTTATCTCACCTGGCAGAGAGCACAATAAGAGCACTTGCACTCTTTAGCTTGAACAGCCTGAAATTGTACAGTCGAGGAATCTAAACTACGGCTCAAACCTTTGTCTGAGGACACCCACATATTTCCTAAAGCAAAGAAGTCATAGCGAAATCGATTATGAACTGGCACGTGCTTCAGTTTCTTCGACTTTAATTGTGCGTTTGTAGGAACGCAGAATTTTTTGACATGAGTGTATATTATATCCCAAGTTTCATTCGTACAGTTACGACCTTTAATTTTAAACTAAAGGTAACTCCTGTCATAACTGTTTTTTGGAATCTTACTTAAGCAATATGCGGACATTACTAACTTAACACGCTACTACTGCATTGAAATTTCAATATTGCGAACTCTTAATAAAATCGACTTTATAATCGTTCTTTTTATCATTACCAATGCAACATTATCGAGAAGTTTTTTTTTAATTTAGATTAGGTACATGAAAGCACTCGTGTTATGTGTCCACGTTAGTTTTATGATCGATTTTTGACTCTATATTACGTATATTTTATCTTATTACCATTTTTCGTGGTCGATAACAAACATTGGGTAGCAAAAAAAAACTAAACGTCCAAAAATTTAACAAGTCAACAACAGGATATCATCGTTATAAATATACGAAAAAAAAGAACAAATGTTCCAAAACTCGTAAAAATTAACGGTGCGATAACCAATAATCAATAGATAAAGCATGACCAACCCTTTACCATATGGTTAAGAATCACAAAACCGCACAAAAGCACCACTAAAACTATAGAACTTACGACTTTTTTCCTTTCGCGCAGCCGGTAGCGAGAAAGAAAGAAGGTCGTAACTCCTAACAAAAGACATTCGAATCATAATCTCACCGACATACTACTAAAATAAAAATTCGAGTAACTTCATACAAAAGAACGTTCATAAATAACGAAAGCAAGAATATCGTTAGTGTTTTACAAATGTATAGCACTTATGTCCTTTTTAATGGTGGAGTTTAGTACGTGACAGAAAAAAAGAAGCTTGGTCAAAAAACCCTTTGTGGCCATATGGACGTGTCCTTTTTGCTGGTTTAGGGTTCAATGGTCAGCGGGAAAGAGATTGGTCACGTAATGTTTTTTGCCATTAACTTACTTCGTGTCACTTCCTGTGGACATTTCGTCATGCTTTTACAAAATGAATAATAAAAAGAAATGGTAAATGGTACTCGAAAAGCGCGAGAAAAGCTTCCTTCTGGCTGGAACGTCAGTTATTGGTATTGTTTTGTGTAAATTTTATTGTATTTGTGTCTTCCGTATTAGTGAATAAATGTCTTCTTTCTTTCTTTATTTTTCCGGCTAAAATCGACGTTAATTGCAAAGATAAGACATTCTATTTTTGACCATTTTGCTTTTAATATTGTAACCAAGGTTAGTTTAGTAGTACATAACTGACATGCAGATAATGCAAAGTATGTATGTATGTAAACTCTTTATTGTACAGAAAGAAAAACAAACACAATTTGATGAGATGAGATACATGGACAAAGGCGAGCTTATCCGTTAATTAAGGGCTATCTACCAGTATTTGCACTTTGTGCTTTTAGCTCATGTAATATTTTACATGTTTATTCTGTAGTATAACATAAGTACGAAGATAAAAACACTCACTCATGATAATATTACATTAATAGCACGTGACTAAAAACCCTTATTCTTAACAAAATGAATAGAAAGTGCTACGTGCGCTGGCGCCGGTCAGCCAGTAGTGACAAGCATTGTTCACTATAAAGGGGCGATGTGTGGTCAGCCCTTTGTACAAGGTTTTTGTTGCAAGTAAAAACTTCTTTGAAATATAATTTTTAGCATTCATTATGTTTGCATTAAATTGACGAATTCCTGATGAGAAGAGTCGAGCTTCCCTCTTTTTTGAGACTGAAAATCTTAATCCCAAACCTATATAGAGATACAGACCTGTCGAATGTTCCCTTCAAGTTAACAGAAATTAAAAATAATCGTATAAATGTCACACCATTTTAATACACAAAAAATATATAAACATAGTTAGACTATTATTATTTTATGGAAGAGCGGTGCCTCATGAGAGATGCTTTATACCTAGTGTCATCCACGAAGACGCGTGATTTTGTCAAAATTAGACATTAATGACATTGTAATAAGAACCACGGCACGCGTCATCGTAAATGACTCTACCTATACCAAGCTTAAAGGAGGCTCCAGCCATTAACACTTGTTATCCACAAATTGTTTATGAAAAAGAAACATTTTTGCTTTACTGTTTTGTATTTCATCTCATTACAATTTTGTGTTTTTTTAGCATTACCTATGTATTAAGCATTATAAACTAACATCAGCTACTAAAAATATTGCCATAGCAAAAATAAAACATTATTTTTATCCCCTATTAGTAGATTATGTTCAAAAGCGGAAATACCGGTTAGAACCGGATTGGGCTAGCCAGATCCGGTTAACTGACCCTTGGCTATGCAGCAGATGGTTGCATTTGCATCACAATGGAACTTTTCGGGCGCACTGGTCAGTTATTGATAAGGGATTAAAATATACAAATAATAGCAAGGGACCTATACTAAAAGTAATAATAATGCCTTTTAAAATAGACTATCGTGTGGAGTGAAATTGATAAAATAAATCTAAAAATTCACTGAAAAAAACCGGCCAAGAGCATGTCGGACACGCCCAAAATAGGGTTCCGTAACTTCCGTAGCCATTACGAAAAAAATAGTAATATTTTTCTAAGGATTTCATATTTGAGGTAAATATTACTTGTGTAATAATAGCGTGATAAGTCCCGTTTGGGGTATTTTGACTATGATTTCATATTTTATACGGAATCTTCCAAGTTTAGGTATATTTTATACCTTAGGCTGCTATTTACTCTTAAACTACTAATAATTCTCAAGCAAACTTAGCCGTTATAGTTTTCCTTGAAAGTTTGATATATTATACCATTCTGATTTTTTTCAAATTTTTTCACCCACCGGTTTAGATTTTAGAGGGGGGCGGACGGTCGATTTTAGTGAAAATTTACACTTTAAAGTTGAATATTTTGCAAACAAATCACTGAATCGAAAAATCGTTGTAGCAACCCCTTAATGTTTTTAAAAGACCTATCCAACGATACCCCACACTACAAGGTTGGATGACAAAAAAAAAAAAAAACACCCCCACTTTACGTCTATGGGAGGTACACTGAAAAAAATCTTTTATGAAATTTTTATTGTACTATTTTGTCGGCATTATTTACATACATATTCCTGCAAAATTATAGCTTTCTAGCATTGATAGTCCCTGAGCAAAGCTGCAGACAGACAGACAGACAGACAGACATGGCGAAATTATAAGGGTTCCGTTTTTGCCCTTTTGGCTCCGGAACCCTAAAAAGGACGTAAGTGTTATTGTCGCTCTCTTGCTGGTCATTTTTTCACGTCGTATTTTTATAACAGTTCCTCGATTACAGATGTAGGTAGTAAATAATGCTTTGCCATTGCATTTTGTCGGAAAACTTCGTATTCGTCATGCTATCTCAACTAGCTTACTGAAGTTTACTGGAGCTAATTGAGATAGCAAGATATTACGAACTTATCCGACGAAAAACGATGGAAAAACGTTGTTCACTATATCTGTACTCGAGAACGGCTCAACCGATTTGAAAAATAAGAAAATAAAGTATCGGCTACGGAACCCTACGCTGAGCATGGTCCGACATGCTCTTGGCCGGTTTTAATTAAAAAACAGTAGCAAACTTCATTTTCGTTGCAGTACACTATTAATAAGTAAATAAGAACGTATGCAAAAGTAAAAAAGCTTAACATGCCACCATTAAGGAAGCTGTCCTACTGCCGACGAGGAAACTAGCTTTGGGCTTATTGCTAAGGAACATGTCAAGGTCGTCCCGCCAGCTTCATGGGCATATGACCTCACAGACATCAGTCAGAAACACTACACACATTTGATTTTGTATGTGTGTGTTTGTTTTGTTACTATTTCATGTTAAAACGACTGGACGAATTGCTATGTATGTAAGTTTTTTGTTCGACTGGATGGCAAACGAGCAAGTGGGTGTACTGATGTTAAGAGATCACCACCGCCCATAGACACCTGCAACACCAGGGGGATTGCAGATGCGTTGCCAACCTAGAGGCCTAAGATGGGATACCTCAACTGCCAGTAATTTCACCGGCTGTTTTGCTCTCCACGCCGAAACACAACAGTGCCAAGCACTGCTGCTTCACGGCAGGATTAGCGGGCAAGATGGTGGTAGCAATCCGGGCGGACCTTGCACAAGGTCCTACCACCTGCAAGCTGCAGCTGTGTCTTGGTACTAACACATAAGTAAGTAAAGATACTTTTTGTCCCGATATTACTATGGGATCAGGTTGTTCACATTATACAATTCCTAAATCCCAATCGTTTAGTCATCATGCAACGTTAAGGAACACCAGGCTGTTATTGGAATGATGATGACGATGATGATAGAAAGAAAGAAAGACAACATTTATTCGTGACATGACATAAAGTGACGTGACATGGATAAGAATAATAATAAAAAAATAAATTAAAAAATAGTTATGCATGAAATGGTCCCAAATCAGCAATCTGCCGGTCTTGCGAACGGCGCTGGTCTTCCTTTGGGACCACATGATGGTACTACAAGGTTTTCAGATTTTATCTCTCATGCTAATCGTCGGCAGAGCTACAGGCTAGTGGTAGTTAAGACTCCACTAATACTCCACGGGTCAGCAGCCGGTATCGTGACGGGGTGTTTTTTTTTTTATTTTTTTTATTTGACTGGATGGCAAACGAGCAAATGGGTCTCCTGATGGTAAGAGATCACCACCGCCCATAAACATCTGCAACACCAGGGGTATTGCAGACGCGTTGCCAACCTAGAGGCCTAAGATGGGATACCTGACGTGCCAGTAATTTCACCGGCTGTCTTACTCTCCACGCCGAAACACAACAGTGCAAGCACTGCTGCTTCACGGCAGGATTAGCGAGCAAGATGGTGGTAGCAATCCGGGCGGACCTTGCACAAGGTCCTACCACCTGCAAAACCCCCCGCCCACCTGCCACCTGCCTGCTGCTGGGTGTTCTCCCGAGCCCACCTTATGGCTTTCGGCGTCCCTGGGACTCTGATACTCAACGCCTCTGCGTCCTTGCAGCTGAACAGCTGGTCAGACGAGTCACGATAACGATAACGATAACGATAACGATAACGATAACGACATTCTAATCGTCGGCAGTGGGACGCCTGCCTTAACCAAACCCGTGCACGGCCGGGTCGCGAAGTGTTGGTTCACATGCGGAAGCGTCGCGCACGCGAGCGAGAATGCGCGGTACCCCGCACGATCACAGGGGGGTATGGTTACACTGAAATTACTAAGTATTTCATCACACTCGCACGTACAGTCACCAGCACCAATATCTGACACAAAGCGTGCATAAATATCGGCTCGCATATTGGAAGTCCGAATGTAATGTTTGTTAGAACGATCGTTTGTCATAACACTTTTTTCTCTGAATCCAATAGTTATTCAAAATTCTTATAAAACAAACCTAACCTAACCTATACATGACCATTTAATAGTTTCAGAAAACTTAAGTTTCAGTGGGAAAAAAATTATGACAAACGATGATTCGGACAAAAATTATGGTATGACTAGCGAAGAGTATGCGAACTTTGGCGCTCCCATAAATATCACATACGATTCTATTTTTGAGGCCAGTAGGACGTGTTAGATATTTTTGCCGATATACCTACTTGAGACGTACAAAATATTTATAGGTAGTGCCACGAGAGTTGAAGTGGATGGTTTCAGACACAGCTACATTAAAAACTGATTGCATTAAAGGATCGAATGAAATGTATGAGTGAATGTCAAAAATTCCGCTGTCATACATAACATGACACATGTTCTTGTGTGCGTGACCTCAACTCTGGTGCAACTACCTCTATTTAAGTCTATGCTTAAGTAGCAACAATTTATATTTTGTTTTGTGTGTTTATTTTACGTATAGTAGGTATTATTATTCTAATCTGCTTTCGCAAATCGTGCTACCTGCTGTAGTCTAGTCCTTAATTTGAAGATAGTTGTGTGGAAGAGATTGCGCTGAAGCGATAAGTTTTCCTACTGTTTACCTTGTAATTTTCTCTCGTTGTACCTGTTTTCTGTATCGCATACTGTTGTGGTGTTCAATAAAGAGTATTTTTTTTATTTCATTCAACATCCACCGCTTTAAAAAAAATCTGCTCTGTTAAAGGCAATCAATCAGTCAATATCTATATAGTCTTACTTATGCGAAATAGAGATTTATTATTATTATTATTATTATTATTATTAATATGAATTTGAGGTAGAGTAAAGTTTGACTCAAAGTATTATATCGCCACTATACTTTTACAAAATTGATGACTTTTTTGACTTAACTTAATGGACATTCTAAGGGTAAAATTTGTTGATGAATTTTAGTTACGAATTTGTTTCAAAGCAATAACAATATAATCTATTTCCAAGCACTTTCACCAGCACCCCGCCCGGCAGTACACCCGGACCGCGTAAGATTTACACCGGGCATCCGGAATAGTTAGCGCGCCGGATATCCGGCTGCAAAAATTTGCCTTACAAATTGGCCGGGTTTCCGGAATCGGTTCTTATTTGGAACGCCAGGATTTGACTGCTTGTAGCTAGAATATAAGCGAGTTACAATGACAAAGTACCTATTATAAAATTGTAACATTTGAATATTAATTACTTATTTCCCGTGACTTTGTGTGCTAATAATTATTTTAGTGTTATTCCCCATTACTACACCATCATCATCATCAGCATATGTTCGTCCACTGCTGGACATAGGCCTCTCCCATGGCACGCCACTGAGCACGATCCTCGGCTACTCTCATCCAGCTCTTGCCAGCCGCCCTGCGAAGATCATCGCTCCACCGAGTCTGAGGACGTCCTACGCTACGTTTGCCGATCCGTGGTCTCCACTCAAGAACTCGTCTACCCCAACGGTTATCGGTTCTTCGGGTTATATGGCCGGTCCATTGCCACTTCAGCGTGCTAATGCGGTGGGCTATGATGTGGGACATGTATGTCCGGAACGATTGCAGTTCAAGGCGGTGTTTTCGAGGTGGTTAAGGAGTATTCTCTCAGAATTAGAGGGCTTGGGCTGTACCCACGTGGACTCAGCACGAATTGGGAACTTCACACACACCATTGGATTGCTCCTCATGTTAGTGCAGGTTACCTCACGAAGGAAAACTCTCTTCACCGTAAAGTTCGTGGTAAATTTAGAATGTAAATTCGCACATGAACGTCGAAAAACTCAAAGATGTGAACCCGGGTTCGTACCCCCGATCCTCTGTTTGAGAGTACATAGGTGAAACCACTAGGCCACCACGGCTGTTTGTGGCTTTTCATTGTTCACATTATGATGAAATTTAAATATCTAGCTTAATTAGCTATCTTTTTTTAAGTATTGTCCATTACATGTTAAATGATAGTACTATTACCAGGCAAGTCAGTTAATTATTAAACTCCACAAAGAATTTTAAATCGCATACCCCTATCGATATACAGGGTGATTGCTATATCTTATATATCTCGGGCCTTAATAACAATAATAAAAGTCGTTTTATTCATAAAACGTAGATCCATTTGTTAGTAACTAAAAGCTAAGTTAGTGGCGCACAAAAATAATACCATATAGGATACTTTAAATTTCAATACATACTTGCAATTTGTACGTTATTAAAAATTAGGTAATTATTAAATATATAAATACACAACAATAATAATGATAAGACAAACATAATAATAAGACGTGAATCGTGAATACCTACTATTTTATTTTTCCAAAATTATAAAGTTGTATAGGTACATATATGTATAAGGTACTCGCGTCAATTATCATGTCTCTAATTTTGGAGGTTGGAATTTAGGGATTTTATTCCGATCCCGTGGAAATATCGGGATAAAAGTAATTTTGAGATGACAGAGAGAGAGAGAGAGAGAGAGAGATCGAGAGAGAGACGGAATTGTCAATTTGTTTAAAAAATAAATACCTCGTTGAGTTTCTTGCCGGATTCTTCCCAACAGAGGTTTTCCAAACCGGTGTAACCGATGTAAATTGAATAAAGACATTTAGACTTTGACTTTGTATTTTAGAATAAATAAAAAGAAAATCGAATAGTAGTAAGGAGTAATAAACTCACAAACTTTCGCATTTATATAAGTAGGATTGTACTTTTACCAACCCGCCATCCTGTATACACTTTGTATTCACTTAGTATACTTTATACAGCAAACCGACAATAGTAGCTGTATAAAAGAAGCTCCATAAACAATTGACAAGAGCCGCCTACTGCCGACCTATCATTACATGCCCTTGCGTATTTTGTTACAAACAGGGCTGGATTTAGATTTATTTCAAACTAGTTTTACCCTAACTGTTAACTAGTGTTACAGATAACCGTTGGGGGAGAAAAGTCCTCGAGTGGCGACCACGAACCGGAAGACGAAGCGTTGGCAGGCCTCCCACCAGGTGGACTGACGACATCGTGAGAGTAGCGGGAAACCGGTGGATGCAAGTGGCGAGTTGTCGTTCATTGTGGCGTTCTAAGGGGGAGGCCTTTGTCCAGCAGTGGACGTCTTCGGGCTGATGATGATGATGATGATGATGAAAGGATTTATTTTTGGTGTGGCAGAGCCTTACTGCACCTTGGCTGCATTACGAATGGGCCGGCTCGACCGGGTTAGTACCACACTCCCACAAAATACCGGCGTGAAATAGTAGTTTTGTGTTTCGCACGGTGAGTGGGAGATCCGGAGGCACAACTCCCCCCCTCCCTTTTAGGCCGGCAACGCACCCGCAGTCCTAATAATGCTGTAGTGTCCATGGGCGGCGGTGATCACATACCCGTGACCCGCTCGTTTGCCAGCTATTTGAAAAAGTAATAATATTGCTATCCCGCGGAAACTACGCAATTTTCCGGGATAAAAACTATCCTATGAATAACGTGTCCCGGGGAAGGCCCCGGGACTCAAACTTTCTGTACCTATACCGAATTTCATCTAAAGCGGTAAGACATCTAAGGTCACCCTCTTTCGGAACTAACCGCTCACCCAGACAAGAGATGTCGCTACTAAGCAATCAAATTGTTGAGGTATCCCATCTGAGGCCTCTAGGTTGGCCACGCATCTGCAATACCCCTGGTGTTGCAGATGTTTATGGGCGGTGGTGATCTCTTACCATCAGGAGACCCACTTGCTCGTTTGCCATCCAATCGAATAAAAAAAAAAGGTAAATTTGCTCCATCTTTCTTCATATCTTCGCTTACCACCAGGGGGCTACTACGAAATCCGAAAATCGCAGTTCGTATCGTACCGTCCCTCTCACTCTCGTATTAAATAATATAAGCGTGAGCGGGACAGGACAGGAAGTTCGAATTTTGCACTTCGTAGTACAGAGCCAGGCGTTATTTCAAGGCAAGCCTATTTCTGTGTAAAAAAAAAACATTTTTATTTGTACTTCACAAATCCAACCCTGTCACTGCCGCCCGTACAAAAGCCGGTAATCACGCAAATACTCGATAAAACTCACATCAAACGAAAGATGTCGCTTTTTATCGATTGTTTTATAAATTCAGAGGCGTGCCGCGCTACCATAAACCATAAAGTAACCTGGTTACCTAACAGCGTAACGGTATGGTACCGGTATTTTACGAGAAATAATTTTAAGTTTTTATTAGGTTTTATGTTGAATTAAGAGGCAGCACTACATCATAGATTACATATTATTTTAACACATACAAATTTTGCCACTTGCTAAGTTTTTTTTTTGCATTGCTTATATTGTTTATTTAACTTGAAATACAAGAATTTAAGAAAAAATAACGATATAAAACTTAACTTTAAACTAACTACCTAACTTAAAAACTTAAAACCTACTAAATTAAATCTAAAAAAGGCCCTCGTGGCATGGTTCCCAAGATTAAACTTAAATATAATATATAATATGATCTATCCGCAGGATGGTATATTTAGTTCGGTCAATGGACAAATCTGAAACTATAACCGACGAGTCCCGAGCGACACTAACATTCTGGTTTCTATAAAATAAAAATAATTATTTACAAACACCAATAAATACAAATCTACTCTTCAAAACAATAAATACAAATTAATACTCTGCAACAACAATAAATACAAATCCTACTCTGCAACAACAATAAATACAAATCATACTCTGCAACAACAATAAATACAAATCCTACTCTGCAACAACAATAAATACAAATCATACTCTGCAACAACAATAAATACAAATCCTACTCTGCAACAACAATAAATACAAATCATACTCTGCAACAACAATAAATAAAATCATACTCTGCAACAACAATAAATACAAATCATACTCTGCAACAAACTTCGTCAACTGGTCGTACTATCTAGATATTTCCGATTTTAACGTTAATGTTAGTTAGAGAAGACTGTAACTAACTTGTCTTCAACGCTTCAGCGCAGCAAATGTAATTTTCCGTAGCTCTGATAAAATTCAGCCGGTATAGTGCACTAGTGACAATTTACATATTCTTTTTAAATTACCTTTATCTTAAGAAGTTTTGTTTTATTGTAAAATATGAATATACTCATTTTATCATAAGAAGTATTTCGCCAAATTGCCAATATTGTGCACAAGTACATTACATTATACAAAACTAATAGGTACTGACTAAACTAACAATTTTTTGTGTGGAAAGAGTTTATCAACCATGTTTTTAACTTATTTTGAAACAATTCTTGGTTTTACATTCCTCCTCCAAGAACATAACAGTCAGTAACTAAACTAACACTGTCCGTACGACTGTTACAGGGCTGTATGTTTTAAACTGTAACTCTATGCGCACTCGCATGCTAGTTCTCGCAACTTCAAAATGACACTTAAGGCCGAATCTAGTTCGAATCACTGGAAACCAATCCATTATTTGTATTATCGATTCATCAAAATGCATTACGTACCCCAAAAACTTTTTACTATTTTTTCCGAAACGAACATCTGCTTAACACGTTCACTGCTTCGCTCATTCTTGCACAATACCGTTTTGACAAAACCGGTAAGTGGCAGCTGCTGTCTCTACTAAAGGATAAGGAAGGGTCAGCAAACCAGATTGACCGGTAGGACAAAGAGTTGACCGGTGACACAAAGAAATGACCCCGGTCACTTTACCCCGGTAATGCGAAAACCGGTATTTTTTAAAAAGGGGTTTAAATAGTTACTATTATTTTTCGGATGACCGGTGGTCAGTTTGGGTGTTGTAGTGTTGTGTGGCTGTCGTGTTTTTCAATGTTAAGTTTTATAGTGAAAGTGTTAAATCTTCAGGTAATTTGTAAATGTAAAATTTTCTTAAAACCTAAGTTATTATGTAGGTATGTACAATACAATGACTCTTTATTGTACGCCACAATAGTAAGTGTTACAGAAAACTAGTACATAGAGAGAAAATTACAGGATAAACAATAGGCGGCCTTATCGCTTCAGAGAGATCTCTTCCAGTTTACCTTTTTACGTGTTCTAGTTGTAGAGATTTTCGAGGAGATCTTATTATGTTTTAAAAAACTATCGCTGCTTAAAAAAACCTTAGGTACTTACCTTTCAAACTTTTTCATTTCATCATTTTCGGTTTCAGCACGATGTTTTCCTTCACCGTAAAGTTTATAGAAAATTCCAAATGAAATTATAGCCACATAAAGTCTGAAAAGTCAGAAAGCTACTATTCTAAGTTTCTTTAAATAATTTGAATTAGCTAGAGATATCGTAAAGATTCATAAAAAAAACATCGCCACATAAAACTCAATATTCCAGAAAAACCTTTATTTTCCCATCCTCCGGAATTCCCACGGCTTAAAAAAGGAAACACTTAACGTGCGGTTAAAACCCCTTTTTTCTTTTCCGTCGCAAAAAACTGTCCCTCAATTATCACTCCCCGTTTTGCTCAGCAAATAGAATTAGGCGAGAATTAAATTAGCCAGGGAATTAACAAGGATAATACCCGGTTCTACACTTTTTCCTTATTTCCCCTCCTTTTTACCGGTTTTTCCCGCCTTTTTAACGGTTTTTCTGTTGACACGTCCCCTGGCGCCCGTCAATTTTGAAAGACAAACGTTCTCTTTTTAAATTCGCTCGGAGTTTGCTTGTTTGTTGTAATGGGGGTATGATTTTATTCTTTTTTATTTATGGCCAGTTACAAAGTCGAAGGAGCGTTGACTGTTTTTGGCTATGGAACAAATGAAAATGCAAACCATTTTTTTTTTTAAATGCTCTGTCCATTGGTGGACAACTTTGCCAGTATCCTAGTCTAGTAGGTTTTCCCGTTGTACGGTTAAAAAAATCTAGAAAACGAAATATTAAATGAAATTAAGGTTTCTGTTACAGCTTAGTTGGTGCTAGTATTGTTAGGTTCGTTTGACAGCTTTGACATTCATGTCACGTTTGGTGGCTAAAGCGGCAAGAGTGAAAGCCCTTAAAAAAACTCGTAAAGATAATCGTAAGTGAGATTCGATAAATGAATCGCACGATACTAATAGTCTAATATATAGCTATATATATCGCGATATTCTTTTTGTCAACAAACCCCTGTAAAAGATATCTCTGACCGTGGGGGCTAGAAATTCAAGGTTCGATTCTACTCATATAACTAAACTTTTGTTTTGTAACATTTTTTTTTTATTCGACTGGATGGCAAACGAGCAAGTGGGTCTCCTGTTGGTAAGAGATCACCATCGCCCATAAACATCTGCAACGCCAGGGGTATTGCAGATGCGTTGCCAACCTAGAGGCCTAAGATGGAATACCTCAGGTGCCAGTAATTTCAAATAACTTGAACTTTGATAATTTATTGTTCCTCAACGCTCCGTTCCGTTACGGTGGATGCAAGCCGCTTCCAACCGAAGCAACAGGAGGTCTATGGGGAGGCCTATGCCTATGTACAACAGTGGACGTCCTATGGCTGAGATGATGATCATTGATTCTCAATATTTAATCGTTAAATCAGTGTATCCGACATGGCGATGGGAAAAAATCTTTTTGTATTTTTTATTTCAATTCCAAATTTTTACTTTAACGGTCATCCCGTAAAACCAGAAAAACCAGAAAAATAAGACCAGCACTCTCATGTCGCTAGCGTCACTGCTTAAGTGGCTAAATAAGAAACAAACAAGCTGAGATATGTGGTGCATAGAGGAAATTCGTGTCTGTACCGTTGTCCAGCAGTGGTGTAGCGGTATAGCACGTGGCACGGAATGCCGAGGACCTGGGTTCGATTCCCAGTGCTGGTCTATTTTTTCTGGTTTTTCTGTGCATCTATATTTCAGTTTGTATTTTCAAATGAAACGGATACAAAATTCAGATCTATTGTCAAGAAGGCGTAGTATAAAGTTAAAGATTATATCATGGACAGGGATATTTGGAAATAATTCCGATCCGCATTAGCGATCCCTTCCAATAGCAATAAAAATAAAGTTGTGTTAAATACATATGATGTAATAGATATTGTAAATCTGTTTAAAAAAATATACCTCGTTCAGTTTCTTGCCGGATTCTTCTCAACAGAGGTTTTTCCGAACCGGTGGTACTTTTTTTTGACATTCATAAGTGCTTGTTATAGCCTATATTGAATTAAGATATTTTGACTTTGACTTTGGCGGTGTTGTCACTGTCTCTAGGGCTTTTAACCCTTTGACCATTATTTTTTTAAAGCAATGAATCGAGAAATTTAACGATACGCACAGCATGAATGATTTTTTTATGATTTTGAGAAAGAGAAATGTATATATTATTGCAGGGTTTCCGAATTATGAGACGGCAATATGTTTGCCGCTATCAGCCAAGGGCATTAAGTGACAAGACCGTCATGTCAGTTTGCCGGGGGAACTACGGGTGGCACGACGTATCTAAAATAAATAAATTAAAACCAATAGATGATAAGAATAATTAAACCTTTATTTAACTTAAAACTGAATTCTTTCAATAAATAACCGGGCAAGAGCATATCGGGCCATTTGAAGTATTGAATTAAGCTATTGCTCCATATATAAATCAATAACAATTGTAGCCTAACCCACCCTTTCCTTTAATAAACACCAGACACTTAACGGATCGTGGCAAATATATTGCCGTCTTCATTTTTTTAAAATTATCAAATAACAGATTTTTTTTCTTTAAACTTTATATCGCCAATCTTGTCTCTGAAAGTAGAGAATTGTGACTATCGGATAAATCCAGCAAACAAAATTTTATTTACAAACATTTTTGTTCAATTGTAAGGAATAGTTAAAAATCTAAGTTCAGGCCTTAGAATCATCATTTAACATGGGTTGGAATAACGTTTATCTGCTATTCTTTTTCGTAAATTGGTACGAGTATGTTCTCTTATGCGAACCAAAAGTTATATTAACTAACAACACGTTCATTGAGAAAAAAATAAAATATCTGAGTCGTATGACGGCAAATATCTTGCCGTTACCCACTAAAGGGTTAAATAATTTTTGTCATTTATTTGACATCTCTTAGATAAACATAATGTGATTTTCACATTACACACATTTGTAATGTGAAAATCACATTTAATCTATATGGAAAAAATTAAATGAACAGTGATCATATTTTTAGAAAGTTGCAGAACAAAAGTAGCTCAGTTATGCAAGTAGAATCGAACCTTGGATTTGCCCCATGGTCAGAGACTCCCTTTTTTATGACTTTTTTTTTAATTTATTTAACTTAAAACAATTAAACATAATACTGTGAAGTTAAATACGTATGACGAATTGTTTTTTCAATCTGGCCAAAAAGTTTATTAGGTACCGGGTAGTTTTCTATCAATGACCAGAGTCGCCTGACGCTGTTAATAGAAATCAAGGAAAAACCGATGTAGTCTGGTTAACGCGGTTATAAAGTTACTTGCTTTAACCTACGGCTTTGCACCCGTCCAAGATTGAAAAATTTACTAGCTCTCTATCCTGTGTGAACTTAGAAAGATCTACGCACCTCTGAGAACTGCAACAAATCTTATGCTGCTAAACTTGTGTCTTGCACAGTTTTGTTATTCGTTGTATTGCTACTCTTTTATAGGTATGTTCTATTAATAGACGTTTGAGCGACGTGCATAAAAGTTCGCTTCTCCTGCGGCAATTATAAGCGTCTAAACGACGTTTGGGGGCCGCGAACGCCGCCATAGCTCAAGTTGATGTGGCTTCTCATTTTTTTTTTTGAGTAACTTATACATTTTCTTCAATTACATTTTTTACATTTTTTTGTGGGTTCAAACCCCGGCACGCACCTCTGAGTTTTTCGGAATTCATGTGCGAAATTACATTTGAAATTTACCACGAGCTTTACGGTGAAGGAAAACATCGTGAGGAAACCTGCACAAACCTGCGAAGCAATTC
Organism: Choristoneura fumiferana; assembly: GCF_025370935.1. Taxonomy (NCBI): domain Eukaryota; kingdom Metazoa; phylum Arthropoda; class Insecta; order Lepidoptera; family Tortricidae; genus Choristoneura; species Choristoneura fumiferana. The sequence goes on from NC_133490.1 coordinate 9,155,946, forward strand.
AATGGTGTGTGTGAAGTTCCCAATCCGCACTGGGCCGCGTGGCAACTACGGCCCAAGCCCTCTCATTCTGAGAGGAGGCCTGTGCCCAGCAGTGGAACGTATATAGGCTGGGATTATTATATATTATTATTATTATACATTTTCTTACTGCTAGGCAAGGGTTTTTGCTTCTTTCTGCCACTCATCTCTGTCAAGAGCTTGGCTCTGGAAGGGTTAACTTTTTGAACTGAGCTATCCACCTAAGGCTAACACCATTGAGTGGGTAACCACGAATTAAGCAAATGAGCTCGTAGTAAAAGCAGATTATAACTCTCTTGGAAGCTTATTTTATGAGAGAGAAAGAGACAGACAGACACATTTGTTTACAAATATTCAATGTACAGAAAAATATGTTTAAAAAGAAATAGTCAAATGAAGTAGTGTAAATTGGACCCCACTCAGCATAATGCTACGGCAAGGCGCAACGCAGTTTTTCAGTGGGACCCATAACCAATATCTCGATTATTGACTCTAATTTCATGAAAAAAATTTAGTTCTCGTAACTGCCAGCCAATTTATACCAATTATGATTTGTACGTTACACCCTGTGATGGACGGTACATATAAACAGACGAATATAATATATACAAACAGACAAATAACCGTCAGGCACTTTCAAATAAAAAAAATACTATTCCAGACATTTTCAACTCCGCGTTCAAGGGGTATAAGAAAAGCCCCTTTAAAACGTCAAAAGAAGGCGAGTTTCCCCAAGGGGCGCCCCCCCACCTTAATTATATCTTTTAATGTGACTGAGTGGATTTTTCTCCCTCTTTGTGTCTATATGGTATATACCTTTTATCGAGGGGAAGATGGCTGGGGTAGGAATTGTAGGCATTTTTAAATATACCATGGATTAGATATATTTATTTAGATATTATTTTTGGGAATAAATTATATTTACACCTAGATATATTTTCGACAATTGTTTACTCGCGGCTTCGCACGCGTAAACTATAAGTTCCAGTGCCCTTAGTGTAAGTTTTCGGTACAAAATACGTCTCGATCGCGTTCGCGTTAAAATCTCAATTTGTATGGAAACACGAACATCCCAAACGTTCCGCTAGAGGCGCTGTAGGCGCAAACGCGATCGAGACGTATTTTGTAACCGAAAACTTACACTAAGGGCACAGCAGTTGAAAAAGATCTCAATTTTGTCGTCGAAGTCAGCGACGACGCATATTCTGAATATTGAACTTGGTTCTCATTTCACATTTATATTTTTGATGAGATTATTTTAGCGGATCGGCAAGCGTAGCGTAGGACGTCCACCATCTTTAAAGCCGCGGGTTTACGGTTATTTGGGAGACCTATGTCCGACAGTAGACGTCCTACGACGATGATGACGATAATGACGATGATGATGAATAAACTTTAGTAGTATCTACTGTAACTCTAATGCATTATTTTACTGCATTCTGGGATTAAAATGGACATTTAAATCCTTTACGGATGTAAAAAAGATTAGGCACTACCCAATTTGAAATAAAATAGAGAATCTTGATTTGCATTTAGAAGCAGTGTGGTCAAACTATGCAAAATGGCTGCGCATTGAACAGTTATCATGTAATTAATTTTCCCGCCTTCTGCTTTCAAGATAAAATATTCAACACAAACGCAACAGACTAAACCTACGGGTATAACCAAAACCGCCACCACAATAATAATTATCTTTATACCTACGCCAGTACTATTTAGTAGGTACTTACGTTAGTACTATTATATATTCCGTGCCTACGTGTTTCATCTCTCTCTGAGACATCTTCAGCGAATGTTGACGCTCGGACGGTCGTTTGAGTAAACACCTCTAAATAGTTTTCTATAGTAAATAATTTAATGGTCATGGGACAATTTGACACCCATTGAGCTAGTCCCAAACCAAGCAAAGCTTGCGCATTGGGTACTAGGCGATGGATAAAGATTCGTACCAAAGTAGATAAATTATATATTAAACATAAAAAGACTCGGCAACAAACATTCGTATTATTCCTAAATATATGTAAAAAGTTGGATAATCAAATCAGTCTCGAATAGGTACCACCTCCTCTAAAAACATATACTACTTTCTGACAGAAATATTTTTATTTATTTTTAAACATAAAATATGTTTTAGCCCACTACCTTACCTCAAAGATTTGATGTTTAACGAAAATTTCGTAATTTCACAAAAAATAAATAAATACATTTTATGCTGAAAAGTGACGGGACATCAACTTGAATCAAAAATTGTATCAATACATACAGTTTCATGTTAAAAAGTCACATAGATTAGATTTATGCATAGCTTTTGAAAAATACATTTATACAAACATGTCAGTTAATTACAAGAAATTCACAAAAGGATCGTCAAATGTATATACAAAAAAATAAATCATATTACAATAAATTGTCAGCCGAAAATAAAAAATAGAATTAACAATGTCAAATTTCAATTGAACTTCAGTTCAACTCAATAAAAATAATTAAAAGCAAAAACAGAATATAAATCTAAGTCAAATTTATGCAATAGGAACAATCTAATTTATAATTATTATTTTATTTATTATTTAATCAATCAACGAAAATAACATAATTAAAATATCTAATTCTTATTTCATTATATTTTAAATATTTTATTTTAATAAGAGATAATCGCCCATTCCTTTTTCCTTAATTGTTTTTTTTCTATATATCTGTTCTTTGCACTGCTTAATATATTCTGGTGTTCAATAGAGTCGTTGTTCTGCATTGTATTGCAATACGAATATATCAAGGTCAATACCTAATCAACTTTGAGGATTGCACTATTTGCTGTCGTAGTTATTCCATTTTTCCAATCCCTTGCTTCCACCATCCATTGATTTATTTTTAAACCTAAGTATAACCTATAAGCCCTCTTGTTCTGAGAGGAGGCTGTGCCCAGCAGTGGGACGTATATAGGCTGGGATGATTGATGATGATAAACCTACATCATATACATGACAACATTATTTCAATCAAAAACAAAATGTCAGTAAAATGTTCTCGAAAATTCCAAAACAGAAAAAGTAGCATCTTCCCCTGAAACAGTACACCTATAAAAAAGTACCTAAACAAAATTAAAGAACAACACAAAGCACCCCCTCGTCTTAGCAATTTAAAACAGGGGCCTTCATTTATTCCTTCTTTTACCCCCGCCACCCCCTTAAAGGAACCGACTTAGCTTGAGCCCTAACGTCTCCAAGTCTCAGAAGAAGTGTGTACGGGGCCGGGGGTCTGAGTAAAGTGGATGTCGACCCCTGAAGGGGTATTTGCGACCCCTAAAAAGTTACCCTTCTTAAATCAAGGAAGCGGCGGAGAAAATTGTATTGTTATTACTTTTTTTTGGAATGATATATAAAGATCTGAGTTTCTAAGGATGAATATTATCTTATATTATTTTACGTTGAATAAGTAAGGGTTTTTTCGTAGGTTACTATGATATTCTTCAGAGACCGCTAGAAAACGTGATTTCAAATAAAAAAAACCACATTCAAACCGGTCTACCCTTTTAAGAGCTATGGTGCAGACAGACCGACAGACAGACACACATAGCGGTCAAACTTATAACACCCCTCTTTTTGCGTCGGTTAAAAACAAACGTTAAAAAATATGGTGACATCGCTTTGCGTTATAAACAAAAAATCCTACCCTTAGGGGGACTTTCAAAAAAATTAAAGCGCCGAAAAAACGAAAGCAAAAAGAAAAAAACCTTTTTTTTATTTAACCTTAATCTAGGTACCAGTTTGAAGTCGGTGCCTCAGCACTAGCCACCAGGAGTGGACCTAAATCGTCTACCTGATGGGCTTCTATCGTTCCTCCTGGCTCGTGCTGAGACACCGACTTCAAACTGCAATGGTACCTAGATTAAGGTTAAATAAAAAAAGGTTTATTATTTTTTGCTTTTCAGTTTTAGGCGGTTTAATTTGTTTATTGAAAAGTTTTATATTATAATTTTTTCCCCCCATCCTTAGAGCAGGGTTTTTTTCCAAATTTATATGGGACCAATTTCGGGATATAGCCTTTCCAATAAAAAAATAATTATCAAATTCGGACTACTCTGTAAAAAAATGCGTAAAAAATACGCGTCGACTTGAGAACCTCCTCCGTATTTTTCATTGGTTAAAAATAGTTTTACTCAACTGTTAGTCTAAAAATAGGTACTTCACTTACCTACTCCGAAATCGTTAGCCTACTTTATAATGTATATTTAATTTGTGTTTGTAAAATATGACCAATATACTGCCGTATTTCAGAACGTTCTTAATACCTTTAAATGAGCAATTCTTGTACTCATAAAAAAATATATAATTAGAATCTCAGAGACGGCTCCAACGATTTTGATGATATTTGGTATGTAGGGGATGAAAAATCGGTCTAGCTTGGTCTTATTTCTGGGAAAACGCTGGTTACCGAGTTTCAGTCCGAGCGGAGCTCGGTCACCCTGGTACTTTCTATTACACGACACAACCAAAGAAAACATGGGAATATAGATGTATTTTAAACATCACATGAACAAAATATTATAATACTTATATAAATCAAATGATTTACCTATTTCTATGTATCTACTCAAGTTTCGGAATTCGAATAGTGCAACGACCGTGGTTAGAATTTGCTTTCATGATTCGAAAGTTAGTTAAAAAGTCGTCCACTGTTGAATAAATTCAAATTGAAAAA
>NC_133490.1:9160733-9212797 GCF_025370935.1 Choristoneura fumiferana
GAAAAGGACGGCTGCCATTTACATTTATCAGTGCACTCAAGTCTAATTACCGTGTCAATAGTGCGGTAAAAAAGCGGTACGGTAATTAGACAGGTGCACAATAAAATGAGAATGGCCGTACTATAAATACTAGGCAACGGATAAACATACTTATATAGATTAATACATGTCATACTTAAATACATATTAAACATCCAAGACCGATAAAAACATTTGTATTATTCATACAAATATCTGCCCCATTAAACTATCAAAACCATTCTGTAACCATTTTTGACCATTTTAGCTTCTTCTTCCTTTATCACATATTTGCTATGAAATTTGCAATTATTTGTTTTTTTGTTTACAAACCACCTGCCCTTGGCCCTCCTGAATTCTGAATTATATCTTCTCACTTTATAGCTCTAGGGCTGGATTATGTGAAAGTTTATTATTATTATAAATTCCACTAACGTACGAACTGATTTGAAGCGTAATTTCCAATTATTTCTTTACTACTTTACTTTTTTAATAACTTCTTAGTTTTTTTCAGTATTCAGTATTTTATTTATTTATTGCATCACCTTTAACAAAAAAATATAAAATTCAATCATGTGTATTTTGGTACACACTAACAATTTCAGGGTTATATTTAAGGTAGAGCCACTAGTTCGACAAAGCGCACTGTAGCTGACAGGAGTTTTTACACCGAACACATTCTTCAATGCGCATACGCATACCAATGGCAAAACCAGCCGCGATTGTGAATCGTGCATATATCATAACATAGCTGGGTACTCGTAATATGGAAATGTAGTGTAGAGCATTGAAAATCTGTAACTTTGTAAATCCTAACCGGTTGTTATCCCACTATAATATATAAATGTGAAAGTTTGTGAGTATGACTGTGTATGTTTGTTACTCCTTTACGTTAAAACGGCTGGACGGATTTGGATGAAATTTGGTATATATCCTCTGCTTGAGAGGCCATAGGTCAAACCACTAGGCCACCACGACTCATTTTAGGTGTTGTATGAATTAACATTTTGGGTTTAGCTAAGTTAATATTGAAGTCGTCAAAATTAATATAAACTAGCTGTTGCCCGCGGCTTTGCCCCCGTTCTAATCTTTTTTTTATTTTGTTTAACACAAACCTTGTCCTGACCTTAACAAATAAGTACAACAAAAAATATAACTATCCAATTCGGTTCCGTCGTTCACAAGTTATGACTTATGAGCGTATGTATAGATAGATATAGACTGCACATAAAGATAGATAAGATTAAAAAAATATAAAAAATTAAGAATGTCAATTTGTAAATAAAAATCGCAATTAAAATTAGCTTACAAAGAATTAGCCTAGCTATTCAAAGAGGGAACGCTGCCAGCATCTTAGGGAACTTGCCTAAGGGGTACTCTAAAAGTAATTTGTTTTAGTTTTAAGTTTACATTTTAAAATATGTCAGTTTTTAAAGTCTATGAGGTTTTATTAAATATATTGACCCGGATAACTCACGTCTCAAATCGAGTTTAATCGAGTTTTGTGCGCGTGTTGCAACAGCCGCTGAGTCGCGTTGCTCCGAACACGAAGGGCTACGGATTAGCCCGAAACATGTCGAGCTAAACTCGATTTAAAACGTGAGTTATCCGGGTCAATATATTTAATATGAGTGAGTCTCACGGTAGTTTCATGTTCTATGAGGTTTTTTTTTAATTTAAAGAATTTAAATAAGAATAGTTCTCCTCTAGAGATCGTCATAATAAAAGCACAATAAAAATTAAAAAGAATAAAGTTTAAAATGTCAAGTATAAAAATTAATACTTTAGTTATCACCATTATTTACGACGCGAATATCTTGTTTATCATACCGCCAGTAATAAAATCATGAAGAAACAATGCAGTTGTAGGTATTTATTATTATGGAGTCTTTTTCCCCGCATAAGATCTAAGTGTCATTTAGAATCACATTAAAGCTAATGCTAGTAATACGTCAAGTCTGAGCCTGGGGCAAAAAGCGCGTGTTGTAAACTACGAGATGCGGTTAAGGGTATAATTAGTTATATGTGATTAGCGATTATATTCGTTTTTGTGGTTTAGTTTAGTTTTATTTGACGCTAGCTGATGCCCGGATTCTAAAACTATTTACAAAGAAAGGCACCCAACTGTCCAGCTCTGATTTGTTCTATTTTTATACTAGCTTTTGCCCGCGGCTTCGCCCGCGTCGAATTCGGTTATCGCGCGCTGTTCCCTCGGATAAAAAGTAGCCTAGGTATGTCACTTTCTGGCTCATAAAATATCTCTATGCCAAAAATCACGTCGATCTGTCACTCCGTTTTGACGTGCAAGACGGACAAACATACAAACACACACACTTTCGCGTTTATAATATTAGTATGTATATGTGGAGTGTGGTATGCGTGTATTGAAGCGTAATGAGATGATGTACGTTTGAATTTGAACGAAGAATGAATACTGAGTTTGAGTGAAGAACAAATGAGCAGTTGACGACGTACGAAGAACGTAAACAGACGTGTGTGTTTATTGTGTTTTCTTTTCTAACGTAATTTTATACGATTTGTATCAGTTTTTTCAAATTTGCTGGCCAATAAAGGCAACTAAACTACTGCTCCGTTTCATTTCACGAACTGGTTCCCACATATATGTAGAGAGTATAACGTTTTAAACTTTCGTGATTCTCACTTATAGTCATAAACAATTAGGCACCCAAGGATGTCGTTCCCTTCCAAACACCGGGTGTTTATAGGGTTGATTGTAGTTGTGGTAGTTCCTATATCGGACAGACGAAAAGAACAATAGCTGAGAGGGTCAAGGAACACATTGCAGCTGTTAAAAATCGCCAGGTAAACAAGTCAGCCATACCATAGCCGAGCATTTGTTGGAGTCAGGGCCAAAACACTGGATTGAGCTTCACAATCCCAAATTCTGTCCACGGAACGTCATTTTTACTTAAGAATGGTACGTGAAGCAGTTGGAATAAGAATTTCAACCGGGACGATGGGTATAAGCTTTCATCTTCGTGAAATCCTGTTATTAATAAGTGTCGGCGTCGGGATGAATGTTCGGAGGGACGATCGGACGTTGTTAGTGTTGTGTGTCGGTGTGATAGGGTGACTAATAAAAGTGACCAAGTGCGGGTAGTTCGTGATACGAGTGCCGGTACTATTAGTGATCAAGTGCGGGTAGTTCGAAGAACTCGCGCTGCTAGGCAGACTTGACACCCCACACTTCAGTCTACTCGTGACCACGGCAACTGCAACGTTGCCGAAACGTCGAGGTAAATATTACTTGTGTAAAAATAGCGTGATAAGTCCCGTATAAGGTATTTTGACTATGATGTTAGAGAGTAGTCTAAAATAACGGAAATATACTTTTTTAGCTGCCCAAGCTCAACCTATTCGGAGAAATTGACCTCCAATTACCAAAAAGTGAGCAAAACCTCTAACTTCTGTAGAAAGTGCTAAAGAATAGATAATGGAGCGGTGTTTTGTTATTTAGGCTCACTCATATTTTACAAAAAAAATGTTGTTTGAGCAGAATTTTAATTTTTAATTTTTTCATTTTCTCCGACATATAATCAAGCCAGTAATTAACTAGCAATTAGCTTTAACAGTACTTTCTACAGAAGTTTGAGGGTTTGCTCACTTTTTAGTAGGTACTTTGGTGGCCAATTTTTTCGAATAGATATTTGGCAGCTGAAAAAAATACGTGTCCGTTATTTTAGACTACTCTCTACATCTATCAAAATAAAACAATTCGGAGCCGGTCAGTTGGGTACCTGTGCTCTCTTTGTTAGTCCGTCAGTTACACAGTCACAAAATATTGGATACTTAATTTTCTTGTGTTAATTAAATAAAATAAAAAAGATATAGCCAGTTAAAGATCAGCGTGAGGTCACGGCGTGTGACACTATTAGCAAGGCTTGATGTCTTATACTTTCGGATAATCTAGCTGACAGACTAAATAGCAGTGGCGAGGCGTCCATAGAACCCTATTCCCACCACTTGCCCAATATTTACAAAATAGGACTAGCACATACATGATTTATAAAAGATGTAAGCGATCTTTGCTCCGGCTTTACCACGGATATATCTGACGCCACGACACTGCTAAATAGTATTTCTTTTTCCCAGGAAACTCCCAAATGATTCTCTCTCTGAGCTCTTATTCTGATAGATGCGGCATCATCAGGAAGGAACATTCGATAAGACAACTCAAACCACCCAGAAAGTCTTCTGACGTTGACTATTCGGATGACTAACTTCATCATCATCATCATCCCAGCCTATATACGTCCCACTGCTGGGCACAGGCCTCCTCTCAGAATAAGAGGGCTTGGGCCATAGTTCTCACGCAGGCCCAGTGCGGATTGGGAACTTCACACGCACCATTGAATTGCTTCGCAGGTTTGTGCAGGTTTCCTCACGATATTTTCCTTCACCGCAAAGCTCGTGGTAAATTTCAAATGTAATTCCGCACATGAATTTCGAAAAACTCAGAGGTGCGAGCCGGGGTTGGAACCCACGACCCTCTGCTTGAGAAGCTATAGGTCAAACCACTAGGCCACCATGGCTTTTATTTGATGACTAACTTGTATGCTGGCAAAAGAAAGGAGTTGGTAGTCTCTAAGAAGACGCTTGTACCCCCTAGTGGAATGTAGGTATACTTACTGGAAGGGAACTTAAGAACGCGATTAAATCTTTGAGATTTTGTAATGTTCAAAACGTCGAGGTAAGTAGTCGATGTAAGTCTGATGATGTTAATTATGAGGTAGAATTCTATTATACCACCTCAGCATGCTCACTCTTCAGCAGTACCTATCTACAAAAGCAGCAGCAGTAGTGTAAGTAGCAGTATCTTTCTATCTATATGAATAGACAAATACCAATATTTCGTATCGCAATATCACGCATCGCAATAGTCCATCCCCCGTAACCCCCCATCGAAATTCATCACGGATTTCCAAAATAACCACCATTTATAAACCACCTCCCTCATAAATTCCACATCCGATAGAATTTAATACAAAACCCCCACCATATTGATGTATAATTTTTATCTCCCTACCCCCTACCCGCATAATTGAGTGTTGTGAAAACTATCGCGTTGCTAAATGACCCCCCACCCTGCATTTTCAACATGGCCGCAATCAATAATTTGACTGGGCAATGACTGCGATGACTTGGACATGCGCACTGGGCCCAAGCCGAATCATCGGCAAACCTGAACTTGACTTGGCGAAAACGAAAGTTGTGGCGAATGTTTCTACTACATTCTTGGCGTTTGATGCACGACGTTCACGTCAAACACATGTTTATAACAAACAAACGGATTTTCTCAAGGCAGATTTTTTTTTAAACGAAGATTTCCAAGATTCAGATTAAGAAAAGAAATCTAACCATGTTGAAAAATAAAGGGCAGATATAGAAAAAGTAAAAAACAATGTTAATGACGACGTAGAAGAGATTTAATTTGGAGTTTAGCTTGCAATTTTTGATGTAACCGATACACGCGAAAGTCACGAAAGCGAGAGAGAGGCAAACAGAGCTTGAACGCGTTTCAGTTTGTTTTCTATAGCAACGTACGTAGCGGGTGTATGAGACAAAGTTATAGATTTATAGCAGATAGAGTTATAGCATGATAAAACACGACAAGAATTTTTGCAGTTTTGCAAAAATTTTAGAGCATTTTACTTTGAATTTTATGCTAACAGTGATTTTAATGAAGTCAAATTAGTAATAAAGATTATCTTACCTGCAAATTCTAGAAGAGAACTGCAGACTGCCGACTGGGTATAGCTGTGTTGATTTGCTATTTCTTGTCTTATTATTTCTTATCCTTGTGTTTCTTCTTCTTCTTCTGCTTGGATTGTATTATGTGTATTTGAACGGATGTCTTCAGTATTGTCTTTATTGTTATTTGTGTAGCCCGTTAAATTTTATAATTACTCATATAAAAAGTTACAGGTATCGAAATAACACAATAATTGAACTAATACTTAACGTTAATTTTATCTTAATTTTGTACTATTAAAGAAATCTAGAAGTCGTTTTAACGAGTAGGTAAACTTGGTAAATTTGACTTTTAATATTTGAATTTCTTTCGTAATTTATCTTACCTTTTTACTATTAATTTAAGGCCAAATCAAGGCACAAGTTTTTTTTTGGTTTCCTAAATTGTTTTCATCCCCGTTTCTGGAGTGGTTGATGAAATTGGTCGAAATATTCCAAAACTTATTTGCCGAATGTCTCAAATATCACTTAGCCTTAACGTTTAGTCCAGAGTCTTTCACTAATTTTATTCACTAGATAATATACATAGAGAGTCTGCGTATAAAAATCAATCAAATAAATTGTAAAGTTCCAAAATTAACCAGTGTTGTTTAAATGTACGTAAATAACTCAAATTCTTAAATCTTCTTTTCTATTGATTCCTTGTAATAACGATTGATATAAAAGTAAAACTTGTTCTATTGCGAAAAAACGTGTTTCTTTATCGTCAAATGGCGACTGCTGTTATATTTGTGGCTAGATTTCCTGTTGCTACGAAATCTTGGCTTTCTTCAACCTCTTCCGCATTTAACTTATTTGTTTGTTCTTCTAGAAGACCATGGTATTCTTCTGTTCTTGGCCATGTATCTTCTTATTCTGGCGGGTCCTCCTGGATGGTCGCTGATGTTAGCCCAAGTACAACTGATCCAAGACGAACTGCCCTCTAGTTGCTCTTAACACTAATGTGGAAACGAAAACTGTTTGTTAGTCTATTGAAAGATCAAGTGTTGCTGAATACTGGTTTAATCACTTAAAACTATCAGATTATGTGGGTATCTATTAACTTCTATTGCATAAAAACTGTAAAGTTCATTGAATGTGTGGGCTGGCTCAACGCATGCGTCAATAATTTGAATTTCTCAAAAAATTTTGGAACCAAATATTGGTTTTTTTTTTTTGGAATTGTTTTAGGCCGTTTTTTTTAATTTTTTGTTCAAAAGTTTTTTTTTGTTTTTCAGTGTTTTTTTTTTTTCGCGATGCGTAGTTGGTAAATGCACGCGTCTCCAGCAGCCTAGCCCGGCACACTGATGGGCTGCAGCGCTGCAGTTTCCCAGTCTCCCCGATGACGGCGGTGTGAGGGCCTACCCAACCCTCCTGCCTCCACTCTCATCCCACGGCCGAATCATCAAATAATGATTTTGCGTGTTTATTATAAACGTATATCCTTCACTGCACCTCGATGACTGTGAAATACTAGGCCTACGCTTCGCTTAAAGCAAGCTACAACTTTCATTAAATAAAAATCGTTGATAGAAATAAACTTTATATATTTTAATTATTCGTTCAACCACACACGTACATGTCAAAACTAGTTAGTTGGAAATGGTATTAGTTATTTGGAGTGCAGGAACTGTATGTGTTGTGTATATTCAAACTGTATGATAGTTTTTTTCATCTCATCGAGTCAATGTTGCTCTGCAAAGCTTTCAGGCGCTATAATATATTTTGACCGCGCAAAAGTTCTTTTGAACTGATGTCGCGAAAACGCAGGTTTTTGTTTGGGGTCATCAACATACGTCCCACTGCTGGGCTCACGCTAAAACAGCTGAACGGATTTGGAAGAAAATTTGTATCAAAATCAAAAAAAAATCAAATCATTTATTAGTAATAGGCCGCAATGGGCACTTTTACACGTCATTTTAAAACTACCAGCGCTTTCGGAAAGACCATCATTGCCAAGAAAGAATGCGCCGCAAGAAACTTGCAGAAAAGTCATTTTTTCAACATAAAATAATTACAAATAAAATACTTAAAAACTACAGTTATACAATGAAATAAAAGAAAATACAAAATAATAATATAATAATACAGGGATGTATGGGGTCCCTAGTTACAAAACTAAACTCTAACTATAATCTACGTTCAGTGGAATGTAGACTGCTCCACCGTCATAAATAAAATAATAATAATTATTAATATTATGTAAATAGTTGGGCGTGCGTAATAACGCAAAGGATAAGATAAAATAAAAATCAAATGATAAATATTCGCTATTCGTAAAAACACTTTTATAGTACAAGTTAAGACGAAAGAAAATAAAAATCCATACTAATATTATAAATGCGAATGTGTGTGTGTTTGTCCGTCTTTCACGTCGAAACGGAGCGACGGATCGACGTTATTTTTGGCATAGAGATAGTTTATGGGCCAAAGAGTGACATAGGCTACTTTTTGTCCCGAAAAAATGCACAGCTCCCGAGGGAACAGCGCGCGATAACCAAATTCCGCGCGGGCGAAGCCGCGGGTAAAAGTTAGTAGGTAAATAAGCTGATGACTTTTTACTCAGTAGAAGCACTATACGAGGGACACGCTCAAGATAGGGTTCCGTAGCCGTTACGGAAAAATCAAGTAGTAGTTTTCCAAGGATTTTGTAATTTTGTACGGAGTCTTCCCAAGTTTATAGGTATATTTTATACCTTAGGCTGCTATTTACTCTTAAACTACTAATAATTCTTAAGCAAACTAAGCCGTTATAGTTTTTCTTGAAAGTTTGATATACAAGCACCATGAAGTTTTCAAAGTTTTGAATATAGCTTTTTTTATTTCAATCTTTTATTTATCATTTCGTCGCCATAGTTTCTGTACATGTCATCATCATCATCATCCCAGCCTAAATACGTCCCATTGCTGGGCACAGGCCTCCTCTCAGAACAAGAGAGCTTGGGCCATAGTTCCCCGCGGGCCCAGTGCGGATTGGGAACTTCGCACGCACCATTGAATCGCTTCGCTGGTTTGTGCAGGTTTCCTCACGATGTTTTCCTTCACCGCAAAGCTCGTGGAAATTTCAAATGTAATTCCGCACATGAATTTCGAAAAACTCAGAGGTGCGAGCCGGGGTTCGAACCCACGACCCTCTGCTTGAGAGGCGATAGGTCAAACCATTAGACCACCACGGTTTCATTTTTTGTACATGTATTCGTGCAAAATTACAGCTTTTTAGCACTGATTGTCTTCGAGCAAAGCCGCGGACGGACAGACAGATGACGAAACTATAGGGTTCCGTTTTGCCATTTTGGCTACGGAACCCTAAAAAAGGGAATGCTCTTATAGAAGAAATACTTTTGATCGGGCCGTGTTCTATGTAATACAGCGATTGGTAAATAAAGGTAAATAATAAATAATAAAATGTGAGGGACGCGTTTGTTGCGCCTGATGTAATCCTGGATTACAGGGCGCGTTCCACCTGTCATTATCTGCGCTGAGTGAACACTCAGCCTGAATTTATCCTTATTTACCCAAGTGCCCGAAATAAAAATGAAAATCAAAAAAACTGACTGTCACGCTTAATTTGACAGTGTGCACCGCAGTGAACATGATTCAAGTCTATATTTTTGTATTTTTATAGAAAAAAAATTTTTTTGGACTAAAATCACGACGAGGTTTGAGTCATGAACTTTTTCAAAATTTTATCAATTTAAGGCCAGGTTTCTTAAAGTGGGGCCGCGGAGCCCTTGGGGGTCCGTAGCATGTGTATCAGAGGTCCGCAGTAGGTCAATCTGTAAACATATTTATTAGGAAACAAGCTTTTGGCTTCGCCCGCGTGGAATTCGGCTATCGCGCGCTGTTCCCTCGGGCACGCATTTTTTCGGGATTAAAAGTAGCCATGTCACTTTCTAAAATTGAAATTGATTGATTGTTTCTTTTTTTTCAAAAATTGAGAAAGGTATGCTGAGATGGTTTGGCATGTCGAGAGAATGAATGAAGAACGATTGACGAAAAAGTGTATGAGGCGAGTGTGAATGAAAGTGTTGAAGGGGTAGACCTAGGCGGACGTTTCGAGACCAAATCAGGGACGTCTTGAAAAAAGGCCAGGTCAAGAGTACCCTAAACCGAAGAGCATGTATGAAGGAATAATGAAAGTGGACGAAGCGAAACAAGTATGTAAGGATCGTAGCAAGTGGAAAAAGTGGTCTCTGCCTACCCTACAGGAAAGAGGCGTGATTATATATATGTATGTGTATGTATGTCACTTTCTAGCCCATAAACTATCTCTTAGCCAAAAATCACGTCGATCCGTCGCTCCGTTTCGACGTTAAAGACGGACAAATATACAAACATACAAACACACACAAGTTTCGCATTTGTAATATTAGTATGGAATATGTTTTTGACTGCAAAAAGTTTAAGAAACCCTGATTTAAGGGTTTAAAAAAAAGAAAATAACAAGTCTAGTGCTCTAGATATATGCCTATGAGAAATTTTACGTAAATAATCATTGTGATCAGCCGGAAGACATCCACAGCTGATCAGAAGAACTTAGATAAGCACAATGAGCGACCACTCGCCACTTGCATCCACCGGTTGCCTGCAACTCTCGCGATGTCGTCAGTCCACCTAGTGGGAGGCTGCCAACGCTTCGTCTTCTGGTTCATGATCGCCACTCGAGGACTTTTCGCCCGCAACGGTAGTATTGTAGTTATAAGATTCTATTTAATATAGAAAATACAAACTGAGACATGGCTGCACAGAAAAACCAGAAAAAGTGACCAGCACTGGGAATCGAACCTAGGCCCTCAGCAATCCGTGCTGCGTGCTATAACCCCTACACCACTGCTGGACGGAATTAAGACATGAATTTTCCTACGCATACATATCTCAGGTTACTTATTTCTACTATGCTAATTAAGCAGCAGCACTAGCGACATCTATGTTTCGTCGACAGACGTCACACTAACCAACCGCTCACCCACACAAGAGATGTCGCGACTAAGCAATCAAATTATGATTGTTTTTTTGAGTTCTTTTTGTATTTGTTATTTCAACTCAAAATTTGTTAGTTTTACGGGTTTTCGTGAAACCATATCGAAAACACAAACTCTCTCGCTTTCTGGTTTTCTGTGCATCCATGTCTCAGTTTGTAGTTTCGATATGGTTTCACGGGATACCCGTAAATGTAACAAAATTGGAGTTGAAATAAAAAGTACAAAAAGACTCCAAAAAACCAATCAATAATTTTATGCCATTATATTATTTATTAATAATATTATGCCATAATTTGTCTTCATCTGACTTAAAATTTCCAAGTTATTTTCTGACTCATATTGCGTCTGGCTGTACGTGACTTTTCAGTGAATTTAAGCCTCACAAAATGCAACGTGTCACTTTATAACTATATGGCTGTGAAGACATACATACATAATAGTGTACAAAGAATTGACGGTCAGGGCCCGATTGCATAACAAAATACAAGCTAATATTATTAGCGATTTTGTATTGAAATTCACTAATACTATTAGCTGTACTTTATTTGCAATTGGGCCCAGATCACTTTTTTTACAGGTTACAATCTTTCAACTCGTAATATTCAAGTTGTAGTACCCAAGTAATTAGATCTATGGCCTCATAAGCAGAGGATCGGGGGTTCAAACCCAGGCACTTATGAGTTTTTCGGAATTTATGTGCGAAATTACATTGTCTTCTTTTTTGAGAGGGCTGCAGCAGTGGATGTCATCAATGACTCATCATCATCAGCTGGAAGACGTCCGCTGTCAAACAAAGGGTACAGGACCCGCGATAAAGATTGCACATCGGTCTTCTGAAAAAGACAATTGGCTGTACACGACGATTTCCGAACACTGTCGACCGTCCATCAATCATCTTTACGTCAAATTAATGACATGTAAATTTCGGATATCTATAGAGAGCTGTTACTACTAGAAAAGGATAGTTCCCTCTTTTTCCTAAAGATGCCATCGTACAGAATAAATTTGGGGGGTTCAACTACTCTTATTATATAATATATTTCATCTAAATATGTCCATACTCTATTGCACCTGTACAACGGCTGACAAATATCACATAAGTACTGTGTGACAACGCTCTACGAAGTCGAAATTAGCCGAGTCTCTTTTGAAAATGAAATGAAAATGAAAATTGTTTATTTCCCTTATGAACTAGTCTATAATTTCCTTTAGTGGTAGGGACATCCTTTTAGGTGAGTAAACCTGTGTTAGGATGCCCCGCTCCTCCATAACTAAGTATTAGGGAAGTATACTTATACAGGAAATATTACAATAAGAAAAATTACTTATATTCTTAATTTACTCTAAATAACGGTGATGTGTGTGTGCATGTGTGTGTGTGTGTGTGTGTGTGATATGCCACATATTAGGTACACTTAATATTTAGCTCGGTACAATAATAGCTCCGTGTCATCATAGCTTAGTTGTTTCAGCCATGTAGTTAGTTTCATCTACATTTGTATAGGATTAATTGATGAATATTGACTATTTTTCTAAAGACCGAATATTGACTATTTTTCTATTTACTCTTTCCAAAGACCGATGTGCAATCTTCATGGCCGGGTACTGACTGTATTTTAAAACGCCACAATGAACGACCACTCGTCTAGATTAGATAAGGTAATTAAAGACCGTTTTATAAGCATACGAACCTTCATGTATGAGCGGGAATCGAACCGAAAACACGCAGACACGGATAGTCCATGAAACGCCGAAGTATGCCGAATACGTAGGCAAAGGTTAGTCTACGTTAACCAATGGATTAGGAATGTAACAAGGAGTACTCATGGAGAAGATTACCCACTTTTAAGTTTAAAGTTATCACAGTCAATAGTTTAATCATATAATGATAAACGAATTTTACGCGGACGGAGACGCGAGCCACAGCTAGGGTTTACTCAATTTCAATTCAATCTGACGCGCTGAAAGTGGGTAAATTCTAATTACTTGACTGTACAAGTACTTACCAGAAAAATAAGACCAGCACTGCGAATCGAACCCAGGTCCTCGGCATTCCGTACCGTGTGCTAAACCGCTACACCACTGCTGGACAACGGTACAGACACGAATTTCCCCTATGCTCCACATATCTCAGCTTTTTAGTGTCTTATTTAGTCACTTAATATAGGTACAGATGTCGCTAGCGTCACTGCTTAAGTGACTAAATGAGAAACAAACAAGCTGAGATATGTGGTGCATAGGGGAAATTCGTGTCGGTACCGTTGTCCAACAGTGGTGTAGCAGTATAGCACACGGCACGGAATACCGAGGACCTGGGTTCGATTCCCATTGGTCTTATTTTTCTTGTTTTTCTGTGCATCTATATTTCAGTTTGTATTTACAATTTAGGTTTTACGGGATGACCGTAAAAGTAAAAATTTGGAATTGAAATAAAAAATACAAATCTGTACAAATACCGTTAGCAAAAAGTATCAACTCATAGAAGAGCTTGTTATTACAAAAAGATTCTAACAAAACTTATGTTGGCTCAAGTACACCATCTTAGTGCCAGTTATTCTGCGTCATTGTCTCTAACCAGAATACCGTGGCACTGACTGAGAAGTATAAAGAACTTAAACGGAACGGGTTAAAGTTTAAAACAACAACAATTAGAATAGAATTGATTTGATTCTAAATTAAAGTCATCGTTTTTAAGGTTCCGTAGTCAAATAGGAACCCTTATAGTTTCGCCGTGTCTGTCCGTATGTCTGTCTGTCCGCGGCTAAGCTCAGAGACTGTTAGTACTAGAAAGCAGTAATTTGGCATGAATATACATTAAATGGTGAAATAAATTAAACTAAAAATAATTTTTTAGGGTTCCTCCCCTAGACGTAAAGTGGGGTGTTTTTTTTCTCGACTAACCCTATAGTTTAGCGTATCGTTGGATAGGTCTTTAAAAACCATAAGGGGGGCAAACCACCAGAGAAGACAGTTTTTCAATTCAGTGATCTGTTTGCGAAATATTCAACTTTAAAGTGCAACTTTTCATTAAAATCGAGGGTTGAACACCCCTCTAAAATTTAAACTATTGGTAGAAAAAATGAAAAACATGTAAGATGGTAGGAATATATCAAATTTGTTAGAAAATTATAACAGCTAAGATTGCTTGAGAATTATTAGTAGTTTAAGAGTAAATAGCAGCCTAAGGTATAAAATATACCTAAACTTAGTGTTATAAGTTTGACCGCTATGTGTGCATGTAGGCTCTTAAACTGGTGGACCGATTTGAATGCGGTTTTTTATTTGAAAGCAGCTTTTCTAGCAATGGATCTTAGACATGTTTTATCAAATTCGCTTTAGCCGTTTTTGAGATATTGAACTTTGAAGTGACAAAGTCGGGGGTTTGCCAACTTTTTGTTATGTGTGATTTTGCATTAGAAATTTATCACGAGTTTTAAGGGGAATTTGTCGGTATACCTGCACAGACTAGCGAAGCAATTCAATGGTGTGAAGTTGCCACTCCACAATGGGCTTGCGTGAGAACTACAGCCCAAGCCCACTCGTTCTGAGAATGGGACGTGTGTAGGTAAGTATAGGCAGAGATGATGATAATAAATTCCATTAGCTCATTATGATTCTCTATCTTTTGCCCGAATTTCATGCTATTATGTATCATTTCCCATAATTTTCATTTGTCATAAATTTATTTATTATACTGATGCTGTGTTTTCTTAAGAATTGCTATTATTTTAATTTAATCTAAACCCACCGCCTCCCATGGCATCTACAGGACCATTGAGACCAGCTGAAAGTGGCAAAAATTTGCGTACTTCAAAACTCCAACACATATAACATTTTGAATAACTAACAACATGAACATGAAGTAAAGTTGTGTCAATTTAATAATATTGTAAATCTGTTTAAAAAAAATATACCTCGTTGAGTTTCATGCCGGATTCTTCTCAACAGAGGTTTTTCCGAACCGGTGGTAGATTTTTTTTGACATTGCTTGTTATAGCCTAAACTGAATAAAGATATTTTGAATTGGACTTTGACTTTGAACAAGAGCAAAGATTATCTAGAGCTGTGTGGTAATGTACAGCATTGGATGATGTTTCCAATGATGATTTAGTCACTAACAGCAAAAAATCATTCCAAATTACAATTTCTTTCCCGTGAACAGCATTTAATGACAATCCATTAAAATCACTTGTATTAAATCATGCCCATAGTAATTCAGGGGAGGTAGCTATGCCTTCATTTTTCTTCCATCTCTTTCCCTCACCGCGCAGCCGCGTCATCGTCATCACCCCTCCCTGTAGGTGGTGGGCGCCCCCCCTCGTCAGTATACCTAGAAACAAGGTCCTAGATAAAATAAACCCACACATCCATCCATTTTCGCTGCACACGTGCGTAAATTTATACAAAATTGATGGAGATAATTACATTAACACAATGTGCGCCTATGTGCGTCGTATATAAGAGGCGAGTGCGTGTTTTTCGACGTGAGCGTTTTTGTCGCGATATTTCTTGTCTGATTGCTTTCCGCATTTATTGGAGTCGGGTATTGAATGCGATAGCTTTTATTTTAAAACACTCGTATTTTCTGTTTGAAAATAGTTTTTTTTTAATATTTTTTATAGGATAACTTTATTACTTATTTGTCAGTCTACTCCTGATTATTATCACCTTCTTCTAAGGCGTATACTCTTAGCAGACTGTTCATGGCAGTAGGATGACGCTCAGTGAACCTTGATGACGATTTTCTTGGGAAAGCGGAGTGGATCCTGCATATACATATACTCGTAGATGTGCTTCTACTGAATAAAAAGTCATCAGCTTATTTACCTACTAGCTTTTGCCCGCGGCTTTGCGTGGAATTCGGTCATCGTGCTCTGTTTCCTCGGGAACTATGCATTTTTCCGCGATTAAAAGTAGCCTATGTCACTCTCTGGCCCATTATCTATCTCTATGCCAAAAGACGGACAAACACACACGCACACTTTCGCATTTATAATATTAGTATGGATTCACTTATTATTACATTATTTACATAAATGCCAAATTACTAGACTTAAAATATAATGAAGTCGTCAAAGGTAATGATGTATTTATATTAGAAAAATTTAAAACCCCTGACAGCGTTATTTCAATGATCAATATCTCAAAAATGGCTAAACCGATTTCAATGAAACAAAGATAAGAACCACCGCAACAAAACTCGTTTTCACATGAAAAAATTGCATCAAAATCGGTCAATCTGTTTGGAAGCTACGATGCCACAGACAAACATTGGCGTCTAACTTATCATCATCATTGTCATCATCATCCCAGCTTCTCTATACGTCCCACTGCTGGGCGCAGGCCTCTTCCCAAAATGAGAGGGCTTGAGCCGTATTTTTTGGAGTGCGAATAGGAAACTTCTCACACACTATTGAATTGCTCAAACTTTTAACCCCCCTCTTTTTAGGTCGGGGTTTAAAAAATGCATGGTCCTAGATCATTAACCCTTCCCTTTGATTAAGGCTGGTTACACAAATCACACCCGCCTAAATAAAGCAACGCATTTTGCTCTATACCTACATTACCTATCTGCCTGAGCTGGAAGCTATTTTTAGACCTAGAGTTGAGAGAGAAGGTCTGTTTTTGCTTGAAGCGTTTAGTGGCAGGCATGCAATTCGAAAAGGTGTGCAAGTGAGATGATAAAGCATAGAAATATACTGTGCGGCAAAAAATCTGGTCCTCGAATGTATGCAGTAACAGGCAATTTTGTATGTAGAGTGGGCCAAATCTTGTGCCGCTAAGTATACTATGTGAAATTAATATTTAGTGGTAAAAACATCAGGCGTATGACGTGCACTGTTGTAAAGTCACCAGCATTAATATCTGCCACAGCGGAGCATGCAAAAATATCTGACTGACACCTCCTTCCGGCCCTAGAAATAGAGTCGTATCAGATATTCGTCGTTCGTGGTTTCGAGGTAGTTTCAGATTCGCGGCGTCTAAGTGCTGGAATGACATACCTCCTCCTATACTCGGAGTGACTAGCAGGTACACCTTTGGGCGAAAGCTTAAAGGCTATTTGTTGGCATTTCAAAAGCTATAATTCCATTAATTCCTCTCCCTTCCAGCACTATTACACAAAACTTCTTTTTGTTTCGGTTGTTAATTTCATGTTTCCTTTTAGCTCGCGTACCTAACGGTGTTGTATATTTGGCAAGTTAGTGTATAATAGTTATAATAATTATGTTTATGTACTAATGTTAATGTCTTTCAAAGCCATAAAATAAATAATATGTTTCATTGTTTACAAATTATCTATTTATGTAGTCTTATGTATAGTAATAAAACTGTGTAGTATATCTTTGTAGCGGTCCGAGGGTCACCAACGGTGCTGGCTGAAAATCAGCGCTGGGGTGTTTATTATTAACGCTTCAGCATTATGCTGAGCCAGTGTCCTATTCACAACCGCAATGACACATACTTTCCTACGTGTTGTCTATTTGTACTTAATACTATTGTTGTGTCTTGTGTTGTGAATAAATGTATTTTCTTTTTTCTTTCTTTTCTTTCTTTCTTTATATTTATGCACGCTTGTTGTGTCAGATATTGGTGCTGGGGACTGTACATTGAACTCCCCCACAGACCTCCAGTGGCTTTGGTTGGAAATTTGGAAGCGGCTTGCATGCACTGTGAACCCGCGTCTCCGCGCCGACATTTTGCAAAATATTTAAATTGTGGGTAATTCTGTCTAATCTTTACACAAGATTTCATAGCAAAATTGGGTCTTTATACTAGTGGCGAAGCGTTATATATGTCCATGGTGAAGCCGAAGCAAAATGGCTTACATCTTTCACAAATCCTGAACGTCCTGTTGTCCTATTTTGTAAATTTGCAAGCCGGTGGGAGTCGGGTTATACAGACGCTTCGCCACTGCTTTATACTCACATTACCAAATAACGGTTATGGTTCATAAGAACGCATTTCGCTGTATCTTATAGTTTCTAATTTCTCCATACAGACCCATTTGGATGGATCTATATCGGCTCTCATACTTATTGAAAGTCCGAATGTAATGTTTGACAGAATGATCGTTTGTCATAACTCTTTTTTCTCTGAGGCCATTAATTGTTCAGATTTTTTATAAAACAAACCTAACCGAACCTATAGTTTTCTATTGGACGACCATTTAAAAATTTCAGAAAAAATTAAGGTTTCAGTGGGAAAAAAATTATGACAAACGATGGTTCGGAGAAAAATTACGGTATGACTAGCAAAGAGTATGCGAACTTTGGCGCTCACTTTAGTAAGATCCTGAAATCTCAATTCAACTGCTGGATCGTACAATTCGTGTGCAAAGCCGTGGTTAAAAACTATTAATAAATTTTCATCACACTTGCTTGTAAACAGTGTCGTAACATGCAGGCTACCTTGGTTGCAACCCCCCAAATAAAACCCTCGACCTTAATGTGCTTGTCATGAAGCCCGTGGTCGGTAAATGAGTCAGTGCCCGTACTGATAATGCATGGCGCACTCCTGCTGCAGGACCACATGCACACGCTTGTCAGGCACATGCTGCGGGAGGGGGAGAGCGGCGCTACCAAGAGCGCAGCTTAAGGTATCGCCAATATTTAAATATAAAATTTTACTCGCAAATGTAATGAAAAACATTGTATGTCGCACGGGCGGTACTAGAATTACGAACATCGACTCATTAAAAACTCTCGTTCGTAATTCCTTATTTACCGCCCTTAAGACACAATGTACTATAATGAAACTCCGAAATTGTACATTTGCTTTGCAACATATTTATTTATACTCCAGCATGCTTCTTGATCCATTTCCTAATGTATTTGTCGGAGACGTTCAGGTATACTCCTGGGACGCGGCCACAGCCGTAGCCGAAGGAGGAGAGCCCCACCAGACGACCAAAAGACACGGCAGGGCCCCCGCTATCACCCTGGAATCAATAAAACCACCACCATTATCATCATTATCACCATCATCATCATCATCATCATCATAATCTTGACCTATATAAATACGTATAATCTCAGAATATAATGGCTTGGGCTGTAGTTCTCACGCGGGCCCAGTGCGGATTGAGAACTTCACACACACCATTGAATTACTTTGCAGCTTTTTGCGGCTTTCCTCACGATGTTTTCCTTCACCGTAAAGCTCGTGGTAAATTTCAGAACGGGAGAATGCAGGCTCCTGTCCCAGCTTTCTAGCAAATGGTTGAAGCAAGACTGTGGGTTGACAAGGAAACCCTTCAACCTTCTCTCCGTGGTAAGCTCCAACGAATCGGGCATGTGCAGCCGCGTTTTTTTTGCCGGTTAGAGTTCGGCACTGTATGGGCCCTCCCTTGCCAGTCGTCCATAATCGTTTTTTTTCTACCACTTACTATTATCTGTGATTTACTTAAATAAGAACATGCATAACAATATTCTGGAAAAGTCTATATTGTCTATTCCCCATAGCATTTACTTTATTTATCTAAATTCGTTCGTTCGGACGGGCAGCCACTTACTTAATTCATATTAGGGCTATGCGGTATTGGGTTTGGTGGCGATACCGGTATTATTCCGGTATTCAAATTTTGAAAACCGATATTCCGTATTTTCCCCTTATTTTTCTTCCTTTCTGTATAAGTCTGTTGTTTTGTTGAATCATATGGTTTTTATACGGAACAAAAACTTTCCGAACATAATTCATAGCTGCCAACATAAGTAACACATATTTTTAACACCGTCACTGGCAAGTTAATGTCAATTTAAAACGAAGTTTACCTTAGACATTTTTTGTCATTTCATATTTCCCACTCGTTTATTGTTTGTTTACTTCCTATTTACGTTTGCCATACTTTTTACAAAAGTATGAAAAAGTTTAATGTTCACTTTTCTCTCTAATTTTATTTAATAAGTACCAAGTCGTAGAAAAAGTATTAAATGCAACGTTGTATAAGTCAAAAAAAGCTCGTGGGGTCTCTTCTTACGTAGTTCGCTACGCTCACATAGTAACTCAGGCTACTTACCCTTTTTTGACCCCTATTATACAAGTGTTGAATAAAATACTATTCCCTACTTCACACCTCCATCTCCTATAAAGCACCTACAAAATTTTGCTCCTTAAAGCAACCCAACCTCAAGAAATAAATCATTGTACCTGACAGGCATCTTCCTCTTTCCCTTCAGCACAGAACATCCTGGTAGTCAGGCTGTGGTTGTACCATGGCTGTTGCACCATTTGGCACTGGATCCTAGAGACTATGTGTAGACGCGCACGCTTGAGGACCTCGTTGAAATCTGACTGTGACACAAAAATCTTTTACCGAAAAATAATACGTATGCTGAGGAATAGGATTGAATAGGAATGGAGAAAAAAATGGACTGACTATATCCGACAGCAAGCCGTTGTAAACTTGATGCGACTGACAGTGGATAGACAAAATTGGAAAAGTAGAGAGAAGGCCTGTGTCCGCAGCCGAGGACGGGCGCTATAAGTGTTGCAACTGATAACCATTAGGGGGAAAGGGTCTCGAGTGCTAACCAGATCACAAACCGGAAATACAGTTAAAAAAGAAAAATTTGGTATTTCACATCTTCAAAACTAAAAAAGTATGGCTCCTAAAAATACAAGTTGTAATTCAATTAAATGCTCACTTTTTCCTTGGGAAACCCCCATCCAGTCACATAAATATAGTTTCCACATTCACCTTTACTTATTTCTATGGGATGCACGCTTTTCGTGAACCGTAATGTTCGGAAATTTAGGAGTTGGATGTCAAAATCGAATTCGTGCTTCCTAGAAAAGTAGGGGTGCACTATATGTTGCCGAATTATAATTTTTGGAGACTTTTGACGGTACTTGCTTCCAAGCCTTATGAAATATTCTTTCCTGAAAATATAAAGATTAATAAAAGATAACAGGGGAGACCTTTGTTCAGCAGTGGGACACTTTAACAGGCTAAGAAAGAAAAAGCTTTTCTTCCGTACATTTTTATCAAGGGGGAAGTCGTGTTTTTTTTTGTCTCTTTGTCAAGTCATGCACGGCCAAACTACCTTTTCCTTTCTCAAAACACCTCTCAGCATATCGAAAATACAAACTGAGACATGGATGCACAGAAAAACCAGAAAAAGAGACCAGCGCTGGGAATCGAACCCAGGTCCTCAGCATTCCGTGCTGCGTGCCATACCCCTACACTACTATTAGATAGGAGTACAGACACGAATTTCTCCTATGCACCCATATCTCAGGTTGCTTATTTCTACTACGCTACTTAAGCAGCAAATAAAAAGAAATTAAACAAATTTGGAGTTGAAATAAAAAATACAAAAAGACTCCAAATAACCAATCATAATAAATTTGATTGCTTAGTAGCGACATCTCTTGACTGGGTGAGCGGTTAGTTCCGAAAGTGTGTTGCGTCTCTTGATGAGAGCGAAACATAGATGTCGCTAGTGCTGCTGCTTAAGTAGCGTAGAAGAAATAAGCAACCTGAGATATATGTGCATAGGAGAAATTCGTGTCTGTACTCCTGTCCAGTGGTAGTGTAGGGGTATGGAACGCAGCATGGAATGCTGAGGACCCGGGTTCTATTCCTAGCGCTGGTCTCTTTTTCTGGTCTCAGTTTGTATTTTCGATATGGTTTTACGGGATGACCGTAAAAGTAACAAATTTGGAGTGGAAATAAAAAATACAAAAAGACTCCAAATTGCCAATCATAACCTTTTAGCATATTTGAACTTCTTTAACTTTTTTGTATTTTTTAGACTAAACACGTGAAAGAGAGATTAAAAACAACAAGAACCACTTTTAAAGTAGTAAGTATTTAACTAATTAATTTATTAAGATTGGTTTTTGGAGTCTTTTTGTTTTTTTTAGTGTCGCTGCTTAAGTGGCTAAAAAAGCAGGCTGAAATGTGTGGTGCATGGGAGAATTAATATTTTTAGATTATCTCTCTTTTGAAGTTTGAGAATCAACAATTTAACTTTTTTGTGGATAAAGCTCCCACCTACCTTCCCTCTACCTCATACCCACAGGTAACAAGGTAGAAAGTTCAATGTAGAAGACTCAGGTACAAAACTCAAGGTATAAGATAAGACTCAAGGTAGAAGACTCAAGATAGAAGACTCAAGGTACAGGACTCAAACTAGAAGACTCAAGATAGAAGACTCAAATTAGAAGACTCAAAGTAAAAGACTCAAGTTAGAAGACTCACACCATTGCAATAAAACTTATTGCCAACTAACACTACTAGAGAGACACTTTAAAGGAGGTCTTACCCACAGTGTGCAGTAGTCAGTGCATATTGGTTGTGAATGAGGACTCCTCCACAAATATCTCCATAGTTGACCTGATATGGTGCTTCTGTTATATCGACATCATAGCCACCTAGAATGCTGACAAACTTATTATATTTAAACTATTTTGGCAAAGAGTCAGGATATCATGACAAAAGGAGTGTTTCTTGAGTGGAGACCGCTTCTCGGCTAGCGTAGTGTAGGACGCCATCCGGCCAGGTGGAGTGACGATCTGCGATGCTGCTGGTAGAAGCTGGATGCGCGAGTCGAGGACAGGGCGCAATGGCGCTCATTGGGGGAGGCCTATCTGGCTGCTATAGGCTTATCAGCCTGTATGATGATGACAAAAGGACTAATATACGGATGCAAAAGATCCTACATAAGAAGACCTATGATTTAATAGATTCAGTGAGCTGGGTGTGCTTTTATTTGACAGAAGTGTCAGTTAAGTTTGTGTACTCGTAACCGTACCTACTGAAGTGGAAGAGGGTGGTTTTCTGGACACGAACATTATATGTGTCGCACAGGGTTATGGATTCGTATTGTAACTGGTTTTACTTCATTGGTTAGAAAATTTAAATTTGCAGGATGTTGTGTGATGGATGACTGATGATATGATTTATCAATTCAAAGTTACGGCCGAGGTAACATTACTTCCTCTTCGCTGTCTCTTTTGTACAAAAAGCCACAAGGCATACAGAAATATGGTATTAAAGTATACAGAAAGCTTTGACCTAGTAGCACTCCTTATTATTCCTGTGTAGTCTTCAGTGATTTGACACATGTTGGTATTAAAAAAAACCTTTTACAAGTATTAAATGCATACAACAGATTAAGATTAAGTGATGGAATCACTGGTTATTATGAATGAAAATCCGGAAAAATTATAACAAAATACAACACATATTTTATTATTAGCATACTAATGTAGTTTTATAAGTGCTTTGTTACTAACAATTCTATGGATCTCTGTAATCTGCAAATAAATCATTTTTATTTTTACTTTTTATTTATTTATTTATATATGTAAGATATGGTCATGATGTCATTGGAAACACAAAGTCAAAGCGACAAATAGAATAACACCCTTTTTTACATTCAACTAATTTAATTCCTGGGCCACCAAAGCGCTTTATCAAAATAATTTTATTTTGACATCAAAGTCACTCAAAGAGCAACAGAGAAGGCTATACTTGAATTTTCTCTACATAAGCGACAAAGCCTGAAAAATTGCCAAATTTAAGAGGCAGAGTGGTGGGATACAGTCTCGAAGAATTGATGGCTGACGTGTGTTCTTGAGCGTCGACCACGTACAGGAAGATAGCATGGGTAGAACAGCCACAAGGTGGTCAGATGACCTGGTAATGGTCGCAGGAGCCTATCGGTGATCATGTAAGCTATGGACATATTATTATAGTTGATGGTGACGATGAATGCTAATCGAATGACGTAAATATATGATAAGAAAGTTCTCTGGTAGCCTAAGAATCAAATTTAAGGACTGTACCTAACACTGAAACTAATGATTAGGACGAAAATTTTGTTGATAAAGTCATAAAACATTGGAATATCGTAGGATTCAAAATAAAAAAATAAACCACTTTACCCGTTCACAAGAGTAAACTGCGTATTGCACCATAAAACTAAACTGAAATACATACCTACTAAAATTTATCATGTGAATAATATTTCACATAACATTGAGATTGTTGATAACTGAATAAAATTTGACATTATTGTGATGAACGGAGTGTTTGGAAATATTCGCGAGTCCAGGTTACTTCAGTAGCAAATATTTAATCAGACAACATTCTAATGCTAGTATTTTTTGTGAAAAAGGGTGGTAAACGAATGAATGGGTTAACTAATGGTGTTCAAACATCACCACCCACCAGAGAATTGAAGATACGTGGGCAGTCTTGAGAGCTAAGATAGAACATCTTATGCCCCAATAAATTCACCGAGTGTCTTATTTTCAGAAACAAATACTTTATCATATTCTGATGTTTTGTTTATTATACACTGGAAATAAATATCAAGTAGTACTTCCATAAGGATTTTGGTGCCAGAAAAGTAAATTGAAAGCAGATTTTCTGTTTCACAGGTGGAATATAATTCAGGCAAAGTTGATCGTGGCAATAAACTATCAATTGAAAACGAAAACGTCATTTGGGTAAAATAAAACACCAACTCATTAAAAAAATAATTTGGCAGAGCTATCGGCGGAGCACCTAACGTCATTGGATTTTTTCGTAATTGGTGGTAATGGTGATGGCGTTATATCTTTAGTCCAGTTTGAGGCCAGTGACTCCTTCGATCCAAGTCCTGACTTTGGCCACTTTGCTGTAGACGCCATAGGAGCCAGGAGTAGCACAGCCATAGCCAAAGGAGATTATGCCTAAGAGTCTGTCGTAGGCTACAGCTGGACCACCTGAGTCACCCTGGAAAATTAAGAAGCATACAATGAGCATGACTGTATTTCTAGGGCCGGTAGGACGTGTTAGATATTTTTGCACGCTCCGCTATGGCAGATATCAATGCAGGTTACTGTACATCATGTAGACTGACTTTACTCTGTTTGATGTTTAGGACGATGGGAAATCCATGCGTTCAAGGGCAGGTCCCTTCGGTCTAGGTTGAATTAAAGGAATATTCTGCTTAACGTTGACCTAAAGTAGTTTCATACCTGACAAGCATCCTTCTTGCCTTCTTTGAAGCCAGCGCAGAACATTCTTGAAGTAAGTCCGCCGCGGAAGTAGGGGAATGGGACGTGCTGGCAGTTCTCTTTGCTGATGATGGGCACTCGGACTGCTCGGAGCACGTTGGAGTATGGGCCCTGGGAAAAGGTGAAAGTGTTAGTGAGGAAATTTCTAATGTTTATGACCGAGATGTAACAATAGAGTCAACAATCTACAATAGAGGAGAAACAGGCAAAACTTCACGAACTCCTGCTTCTAGGGGTGTCCGTAACTGATTGGGACTAGAGCACAGAAGGGATGTAGACGCATTATCTTTATATTTAGGAATGACCTATATCCATTATGAATTGTCAAGAACATAAGGGGGTAGTCCTTAAAATGTACAAACCTTTCGTCTATTTTTGCTTTAGGCGATGAAAAAAAACGAAGAAGTTTCACCATAAATTCGAATCTAGTGCGGGAAAAATTGCAGGCAAAAGCTAGTTATCTACAAAACCACATCACGCTATCAACTAAATAAATTAACCTAATAAGTATCTATTAATAAAAACAAACAAGTTATTAATTTACTTAAAGCTAGCTAACTTGAAGCTAAATTTACTTTTACACGCAGATAAGGTTAAATCAAAGATCTTGGTTAATAGCGATAACCAATAACTACTAGATTAAAATTAGTATTTCATAATTTATAAAAGCAAACAAGCCCTAGAAAACGCGGCGCCTAATTGCAAACCATTGGTCACGCCTCTAAACACGACCGTATTAGCCGTTACTTGTTTTAATTTAGTTAACACGGCTTGTGGAGAGTCCTAATCTTGCCGTTAAAAATTAAGGAACGTACGTAAACTACCTAATTCTATAAGGATTGTTACGTCACATTTCATCGTGAATATTATGTAGGTATTTATAAATTGATTCATTACAAATACACAAAGGACTGTAAACAATTATAATTACTTTGCTCACCCGCGACCTTGTGATAGCTATGTCTAATTGTCTATGCAACAAATTTGTGTTCATACACCCCCACCTTCACACTGGAAGAACACACAAATCACCCCAAACCCAACTATCACCACCAGCACGCTATTCTGATGCGTTTTGAACTCAACACGAGTTCATCCTCAGACATCTGTTAGAGTATAACATCTGGTAGCATGGTGAACGGTTGTATTGCTCTGATGGTTGCCACGTCAGCTTGCATATTTTTTCAGGTGACTTTAGTGCTTCGACAATTAGGTACACTATTTAAGCTAAATACTGTTTACTCACATTCTCTTCAGTGTTCCCCCATCCCGTGACAGTCACCACCTTTCCAAGAACCATGTCTTCAATATGAGCCACCTTAACGGGCCTCGTGTTCTCGTCATACTTGAGTTCCTCCATCAACTCCAAGACTTGGAAGTCGAAGTCAAAAGGATGTTGCTTGCTGGAGGCACCCCATTCAGGGTGGATGAAGTTGTTTTTGACAAGGACCTTCCGACCCTGGTTCAAGTATTTGGAGCCGGTTCGTATATAGGGTTTCTTGCTTTGGAATTAAATTAGACTGTTTATTGTTAAGCTTTTTATGGTAAAAGAGAACAAAAGTGTAAGAGAAGATAATGTATAAATGTAAGTAGCTGCCGAAATGAAGTAGAATTAATTGAATGAATAGAACTAAACATGAAAGGTAAATTTATTAAAAAAGCATGCTCCATCATAGGCTTACCATCAGGCGTAATTGTGCCCACATGGAAGCCAATTTGCGTGAAAAAAGCTTGACAAATAAAACCTATAAAGAGCATAAAAGCAGCAAAAATTTTCACAATATAATCACAATAAAAATTAAAGCTAAAAAAAATAATTGAAAACATTTTAATGTAAAAGGTGACAATCACGTATGCTCAACACACAAATAAGCTCAGTGAATAAAAGTACATGTTCAAAGTCTTACCCGCAATGTCCAGCTGTAATCACCCACTTTTTACCAATAATGGCTCCACCGCAATTACTCCCATAAGCAACATGATATGGATACAAATTAATCTCAACTTCAGTACCACCTACAATCTTATCACCTCCATATCCAGCCTCATACTCCTGTCCAAGATCTTTAACCTGTTCGTATAATGTTTGCTCGTCATCATCACCTAGTCTCTGTGCTGAGCTGTCATCTCTTTCTATTGGATTAAAGTTGTCTACATCAGGTGTCTCAGTAGGTTCATCATAGTTTTCCACGTCAAGCCTAAAGTTGTTGTAGTTTTTGGGTCTCTTTCTGTTTCTGGAATTGGACAGTTCTTGTATGGGTTCCGACTGTGAATGTTTGACAGGAATGATTATGACGTCAAATTCTGAAACAAAATTCATTTGGAAATTGAAAAACATTGAAAAACTTAGAATTAATTCATATATGTTTTTGTAATAAATTTTAATATGACCGGGTATATGATAAAGCATGCCTCACAAAATAATGAGAAACTTTGCTAGGTTTCCAAAAGTGTTCCTCCCATAGACGTAAAGTGTGGAGTATCGTCGGATATGTCTTTTAAAATCATTAGGGGTTGCTAAAACGATTTTTCGATTCAGTGATTTGTTTGCAAAATATTCAACTTTAAAGTGCAAATTTTCATTAAAATCGAGCCCCCCCCCCTCTAAAATCTAAACCGGTGGGTGGAATTTTTTTGAAAATTAAAAAAAAAACAGAATGGTAGTAAATATATCAAACTTTCAAGTGAAACTATAAAAGCTAAGTTTGAGAGTAAATAGCAGCCTAAGGTATAGAATATACCTAAACTTGGAAGATTCCGTATAAAATACGAAATCCTTAGAAAAATATTACTTATTTTTTTTGTAATGGCTACGGAACCCTATTTTGAGCGTGTCCGACACGCTCGTGGCAGGTTTTTTAAGTTTTATATTACTTTATAAAAGGTTCAAATGGCAAAATAATTAAGAAACTTGACGACTACATATTTTTTCCTAATATAACGTCAACGCGTTGAATTACACCTGTTGGATTAGAGTCATGAAATTTGACGTGGGATATTAATGAAAGCTAATGAAATTTGCGATGTAATTTTTGGAATTACCACGAAAATTTTTGCGGCATCCTGGAATTTTGGATAAAATTTGACATGCCAATTTGCAATTCGAATTTGACAGCTGGAAGTCTGGATGCTGAGCTGAGACCGTTTCGCGATTTCGCAAATACTTACTTAATACTTTTATTTGTTGTTGTTGTTCTCTGTAATTTGCGAAGTGCGAAGAAAAATATTTCTATTTCTATTTTCTATTTCTACTTTTGTCGCAGTATGCCCTCATGCAAAATTTGAAACGTTATGATGATACATATAAAAGTCAGCGAGGGTTTCTTATGCAACGTTGATGAAATTGAGGATTTAATTTTGGAGAAATCCCGGAATTTTAATTCAATTGCTAGGTTTACAAACGCGTGGAGAGCCGAGTTTCTTTGTAATTTAGAAAAATACATTTATTAGTAATTAATAATGCTGTGGATTACTGTGATGCAAAAACATTCTCGATAATCAATTCTAAGCTTATAATTACTAGTAGTAATTGATTATATCATGCACGTGCCAATGCTATTAAAAAAGTAGTAAATAAAACAGCCTAATAATTTTCTCAGAAAAAACATTGTACAAGCAAGGAAAATTAATTAACATCATTATTTAATTTCAATTCATATAATTTAGACTATACACCCTTAATCACACAGCACAACATTATACGATGTATCGTACAAACGAGGTTATGCGATATGAGTTTCGGCGATATGATAATTATGCCAAACGATACTATAAGATACGAGATTATACCAAAAGGTAGAACCGTGCAAACCCGCGGCTAAAGGCTAGTTAGAGATAAGTACGTACTCTCCAAATGAACAGGAACGAAAGTCAGTGCGATGACAAAAAATAAAAGGTGGTCGATCATTTTTTTTCACATTACGTCAAACACGTTCCGTCACTAAGTACGCACTAGAGTCAATTTTAATTCGCATCGCAAAATTCTGATGCCAATATTAATGGTACATGAAATTAGTAATTGAATTTTTATTCATTCCGATATCGGAGATTGCGACACGCGCAAGTGTTAAAGTCGTATTACATTTTCGGTTGCTTATTTAAAACTAGCGCCCCACCCAGGCTTCGCATGGTCACAATAAAAAAAAAGATCTCTAACCAAAGACGCTTCACGCACATTTTCATTTTCAACTCCATTTCCAAAAAACTAGGTCGGCGCGAAGCCGCGACGCGTTTTTTTATTGAATAATTCAAAAAGTTATCTAGTTATTGAAACAGTCTTAATTATGAAATGATTTGTTTAGATAAGGATTACTTACATACGAAGATATGGGTATCATCGGTATCGCGGTGGATTCGGAAAGCACAAGACCGGTCTGAGTGGAGAGCCTTGGGGGAGGCCTATGTCCAGCAGTGGACGTCTTTCGGCTGACATGATGATGACATGATGATGGATATCATGGTCTGATTTTGGTCGGCATTTATATCAACTTACTTGAAATTTGGTACGGATTTGTAGTTTCTTGTTGCAAAATTTCTAGATTCAATTATTGCATCTTTGTAAATGGTTAATGGTTATAAGTGCATCTCTTTCACTCTCTAGAATATTTAGACGAATACATTGAAATCGTGGTGTTACCGTTGTGAATGAGCGAGGTGAGACGCTTATCAAGAACCGTTGCTGCCATCTAGTTCACTCTATAGCAATTAATAGTTTTTATTAGGGTGCCATCTGTTGGCTGATACTAAAACTAATTTGGCAAATATGAAACAGATTCTGCAAACAGAAAGAACTTTAAAGTGTTTAGTAATTTAAATTGAATAATACTCGATTAAATTTTAAGTTGCCGGCTTAACAATCATTAATGTCAAAAGTTATAAAAGTGTATTCTTTAATTAAGTTTATTGTCTCAAACTCTTAATATTTATAAAGTAAATCAATTAAAATTAGTAAGATTATATTGAAATATAAAATTGTTAATTTCTTAAAATGGTTTTAATCTCTTGTGTAACTTAAATTTATTCTACTAGTATCCTGTATAGCAGTGTACGTAACACAAGTAAGCGCCATCTGTTGTCGGATAGCGGAAGTTTTGGTTTGTTCATTTTTACTTTTTAATTCAATTCCTAAAATGGCATACTTTATTTGCATGTTTTTTAAATAGAGGTTTCAAAGGAAATCAGCTTGTAAAAATTATTTCAGTAATAAAAATTTACACCGTCCCGAATTAATACCTACATTTCTTGAATAAGTGTCAAATCCTTGTTGCAGTGCTACATATAATTAAAGGTGTAGTATTTTTTTTATCATGAGGAATTTCTCATAAGAAGAAGTTAAATCATTCATCATAAATCCATGATGAGCAAACGATAGTGATTAACCAATTTTGTTGACTGAATTTTATAGTGAGGTTTTGATTATGGTTCAGATCATTCTGAATGAATTAGAATCCATGTACTTAAGAAAAAAATCCGTAGGTATCTCATTCATTTTCATTTTATTTGCGCAATGAACGAATGTTTACGCGCATGTGTGTGCCCCTGTTACGTAATTGTGATATATTTTTTTATGTGTGAAATGTGTTGCCAATCTATTTTTTAAATTGCAGCCACATTCTAGGTGCCCATAACTCGCTGATTAGACTCTAGTTACCAATTTAATACAGACAATATGACTGAAAAAACGCGAAAATGCCTACCGGTATTATTTATACATGCGTTTGACCACATGGATATGCTAATACTCATCCATACTTAATATTATAAATGCGAAAGTGTGTTTGTATGTTTGTGTGTTTGTCCGTCTTTCACGCCGTAACGGAGCGACGGATCGACGTGATTTTTGGCATAGAGATAGTTTATGGGCCCGAGAGTGACATAGGCTACTTTTTATCGCGGAAAAATGCACAGTTCCCGAGGGAACAGCGCGCGATAACAG
Source organism: Choristoneura fumiferana (assembly GCF_025370935.1). NCBI lineage: Eukaryota > Metazoa > Arthropoda > Insecta > Lepidoptera > Tortricidae > Choristoneura > Choristoneura fumiferana. The sequence goes on from NC_133490.1 coordinate 9,191,430, forward strand.
AATACCACGCGGGCGGAGCCGCGGGAAAAAGCTAGTTTAATATAGCAATGAAGCACGATTGTTTTAAAAAAAATCATATCGAGCTGTCGGCCGAAAACTATGACTGTAATATAACTACTTAAGATATTGTAAACGTATTCTTTAGCAAATAAAGGTTTACTTACTTACTTATGTAATGACAATCGAAGATGTATTTTCGTCTCGGTCTTTATGAGTAGGCACTGCATGGTGCTGTAGTTCCCACGCGGCACCAGTTTGGATTGGGAACTTCCCACACGCTATTGAAATTCTTCACAGGTCGATGTTTTCGTTCTCCGTCAAGCTCATGGTAAATTTTAAATGTAAATTCGCTCGTAAATTACGAAGCCTGGGATCGAACCCACGACTTTCAAACTATCGGACTATACCAGGATTTTTAACAAGCTTTTATTTAACTCGCAATGTGTGTTTGCATGTTTGTTAGTCAAACTTCGGAGTGGAAATCAGTCGCTTTGTTGATTCGATTGACTTGAAATTTGGTACAGACAGACAGAAATTTGGTATTAAAAACAAAAATCATTTTATTTTCGCGGTCCTGTATCGGGTTGCGACGGTTCTGTTTGTTTCGTTTCTCAACTCATAATTTTCTCCGAAACCATATTTTTTTGGAACTTAAAAAAAACCTAAAACCTACAGTGTTCTATAAAACCATAAGAAAATACACTGAGTCGCTTAACTTCAAACTCAGGTATATAACCATTAGGGAGATTATTGAAAAAAAGTGATAATAACGTTAATTCGGTGATACAATACAAAGACTCTTTATTGTACACCAGACATAGTAAGCGATACAGAAAACAGATACACAGAGAAAAAAAAATTACAAGGTGAGCAATAGGCGGGGTTTATTATGGCTAAAGCATTAGAGAAAGCGATCCTGTTCGGCAAATTCAGTATTAAAACCTTCCATTCTTTACAGAAAATAAAATGTTGATTGGATTTACCTTCATTTGATATAATCGATTGCATTTTATCTATCTTTGAAAAAACTGTCAAAAAAAAAGAAAAACCTACATTTGACAAAAAAAAATGTCGTAGGTATGGATTTATCAGATTTCGATAAAATATTATAAATTTAATTGTATTTTTCTCAAAAACCACACGGAATTATACTTAACCGATAAAGTTGTAACAAAACTAATTTTTTAACCTTTTATTTAACACCAAAACCTTAAAAAATTACAGATTTGGATTTACCCGAATTTGAAGAAGATTTTTGGTTTTGGAGAAAATTGAGATTGGGAAATAAAATTTGACGTCCGGATAGCCAACTGGGAACCTAACTTTGAAGCTTGAAGTCTCGGGTTCGATCCTCGGCCGAGGCAGTTATTTGTATGAATATACATAAACGATGTATATAAGTATGTTTACCCGTTGTAGTATCCATAGTGCAAGTTTTGTTTTACTTTGCTTTGTTTTTTTACATAAATCTGACCGTGGTTAACCCCTATCTCACCTGATGTAGTGCAGATGAAGCCAAAGGTGTATCTCACATGGTTCAGTAACAGCCTATTCTCTCTATTCACTGTTCGTTTTGGGACTAGTTTAATTGGTGTCAACTGTCTGGTGATCTTAAATTAATTTGGCAAATTACTCTTTATTGAAAACCAACACGTAGTATTAAGCAGTGCAAAAATACACAGGTAGATACTAATTTCACAGAACGGAACACTGGTTTATACATAAACATTTGGGAATAATATTTCTGCGAAAAGACAGGATAGTACCGGTCGCGACGCGACCCATTATAGCCCACATTAGTCTTCTTTCTTGGGCCGAAAAACTGGAAATATTTCCACTCCTACTTCTCTTTCTTTCATCCTTCTTTCTCTTTTTATAAGCCCGTCCAAGCAAACCCCTACTAAGCCTCTAACAATGCCAAGTAAATAACTGAAATAAGTAAATAACGCTATATAATTTCGCTCCCGTCCGTTAATCAGAGCAGCTATGGAAAGACGCAAGAAAATGGAAATTTTCCTTCCCTCCTTTTTCCTGTTAAAGCCCCCCGTGGGGGGGAGGTGGACAACTCCCACTCTCTGGTACGTCAACGTGGAATGCGTCTCGTTATATATTTTTTTACCGAATATTTTTAGTGCATCCTACTTCCTACTAATACCTATTATAAATGTGATAGTTTGTGAAGATGTTTGGATGTTTGTTGCTCAATCACGTAATAACGGCTGAACGGATTTAAAGACAAAGATCTGCATTTGAGACATAAGATAATTGATAGGGGCTGTTTCACCATCCATTGGTTAGCGTTAACCGACGGTTAAATGTGATGCCGTCTCCGTCTATTCGAACAAATCAAATAGAGACGGCGTTTAAAGAAGAATAGAGGGCACTGTTCAAGCACGGTGACGTACCTCATAGCACTCAAGATGACGTTAACTTCGTTTGCAATTAATAGATGGCGTTGTGCGAGCAGACGTTGTCCTTTGAAATTGTTACCGGAACCTTTTCAAGCCAAACTCTAAGACACTTATTTATTGCGTTGCCATGGTAACAAGAATCGTGTAAGTAAACAGTTGTCGTTGTAAGGTATACCTATTTCATAAATTGCACGGGCATAATATACCTACATGAGACGCCATTAAGCTATTTCTAATGCGGGTGAAGACGCGGGTTAAAGCTAGTAAGGTAATCAATCCGTAGTTAGTAATTAGTCCGTCAGACGACCAGGTGGCCAAGTGGTTAGAGAACCTGACTACGAAGCTTGAGGTCTCGGGTTCGATCCCCGGCCGGGGCAGATATTAGTATAAATAATACGAATGTTTGTTCTCGGGTCTTATTCGGGTATGTATTTATCTATATAAGTATGTTTATCCGTTGCCTAGTATCCATAGTACAAGCTTTGCTTAGTTTGGGACTAGGTCAATTGGTGTCAAGTGTCCCAATTTTATTTTAGATCTAAAAAATATCGGACTTATTTTTATCTCGGTGCGTAACGAAGGATATAACAACAATTGATATAATTTTCATTTGATATAATATAATTTATCTTAAAACTAAACTTATTTCTATTGTTATTACTTGAATTTGATGTACTTTGGGTTAGGTTAGGTTAGGTTTATTTTATAAAAAAAGTCTCATATCCTTTGAAATTATATCAAATGGTGTTATACCGATCATTCATTACACACCCATTTTATCTTTCGTCACTTAATCAAAAACTTTTAGACATTATATCCAGCCGGCTAAAGTTCCGTGTGACGTCACTCCTACGTACACTTTACTAAGGTGTGACGTCACTCCAACATACACTTAACTAAGGTGTGACGTCACTCCTACGTCCACTTTACTAAGATGTGACGCCACTCCTACGTACACTTTACTAAGGTGTGACGTCACTCCAACATACACTTTACTAAGGTGTGACGTCACTCCTACGTACACTTTACTAAGGTGTGACGTCACTCCTACGTACACTTTACTAAGGTGTGACGTCACTCCTACGTACACTTTACTAAGGTGTGACGTCACTCCTACGTACACTTTACTAAGGTGTGACGTCACTCCGAGCTCCCGATGTTTAATGCGCTTCATCTTTGTAATTTTTCGTTTGATTGACGAAAATAAAAATATGTGTCCAGTATCCATACTATAATATTTTTAATGCGAAAGTGTGTGTGTTTGTGAGTTTTTATGTTTGTGTGTTTGTATTTTTGTCCGTCTTTCACGTCGAAGTGGAGTGACGGATCGACGTGACTTTTGGCATAGAGATAGTTTATGGGCCAGAAAGTGATATAGACTACTTTCTATCTCGGAAAGATGCACAGTTCCCGAGGACAGCACCGAATTCCACGCGGGCGAAGCCGCGGGCAAAAGCTAGTTTTCTTATAATCTAACTAAAGCACTAAATAGTAGGTATAATATTATCTTTACCAGGCAACTTACCACTTAACTTATCTTAACAGTAGAAGTAAGGCCACTATAGTTTCTTTTTGACTTGTTGAAAATTCCGTCATCTCTCGGCCTATTTACATCCCGCTGCAGGGTACAGGCCTCGTCTCACAATGAGAGGGCTTGGGCCGTAGTTCCCACGTGGGTCCAGTGCAGATTGGGAACTTCACACACACACCACAATAATTTTTCGCCAGTTTGTGCAGGTTTCTTCACGTTGTTTTCCTTCGCCGTAAAACTCATGGTAAATTTCAAATATCACACATTCCGAAAAACTCAGAGGAGGCTTGGACTCGAACCAACGATCCTCTGCTTGAGAGGCAATAGGTCAAGCCACGGCTTTTTATATAATTACTAAGTACCCGGGCGACCGAGCTCCGCTCGGGCTAAAACGCGGTGACCAGCGTTTTCCCAGAGATAAGACCACGCTAGATCGATTTTTCATCTCCGAAAACCCGTACATACCAAATCTCATCGAAATCGTTGGAGCCGTTTCCGAGGTCCCCAAAATTTATAGGTATACAAGAATTGCTCGCTTAAAGGTCTTAGATATTCGGAAACAGAAACGGAAATCAAAAACAACACGTAGTTATGTAATATATAAGAAGCCGCCTCCGTCTTTTTTAGCTTCCTGGAGCCTGCAGCCGAATGCAAATTTTATAACCCCCCGTTTTCTTATAGGCATTGTCGTAAACTCAGTCTTCCTACTCGGTCGGTCATTTTGTACTATACTTATATACTTGTTATTTGTATCCTTATTTTAATTATTTATATTTATACCAACCCTTATTTATTGTACTAGCTAAGTTAGTGTCAAGTGAACTTTGTGTGTAAATGTTTTCAACCCCCGATGTAAAACAGGGGGTTATATAATAAGAATGACGTCAATTTCTGTCTGTCTGTCTATCGCATCGTAGCTCTCAAATAAATGAACCGACTTCGATGTGGTTTTTCACGTGCTTTTGTTTAATAAAAATCGGTTGAGCCGTTTTTGAGACATTGAACTGTGAAATGACAGTCAGGGTTTTTTTAAGGTTTTTACGTTGGTTTCTAAATTATGACACCTTCATAACTGAACTTAGAAACACTGATTATTTATCACTTTTAAAATTGGACCTGATACAGCTAAACTGCATGTTAAACTTTTTTTTATTGCGAGTGGCAGACAGAATCGTTTTCAATGGCCAGTAATATTTAAAAAAACTTTCCATTCGTTAACAGCAATAGAGTTACTGGCCGCAAAACAAAAGGCGTACCAAATTCAAATCCTCATCAGTCAGACTACGTACAGTTTGAAACTGGCTACATTTTTGCGCGCGCTCGCGAGATAAGTGTAATAAAAGTTGGGCTAATGCGAAAACTTGGTAATGTTATCGGTATACGTGATCTCACCGGCTTTTCGGGTTGGCGGGAAGCGGTACTAGCGGTTTTCGAATGCTAACCGGCCAGTGTGAATCTGAATTGGAATTTTAAGTGAAAATTCATTCGTTTACAGTTCGTTTCTTGCGGAATTTTTCGCCATGCACGGTGAAACTTTGGAATTAGAAGCACTAGTATTTTCGTACCGGCCCGACTTTGTTATCTTCAAAAAACGAGTCTCAGGTGAGAAAATGTTTTAAGAAGTTTTAAATGCTAAACCATAAACTAATTAGAGGTAGGTATTAATTTTTTGTACATTTTCAAAGTTATACAACATGATAACATTTACATACCTAGGTATTGTATAACATTTGTTACAATTTGTTATACAATGTTGTAAAACAAATGTTTTATACATCACTTTATAACACCAGTGTGGGAACACCACCATAATGAACATCGGCAGTACCTACCTACGTTGCAGTTCGAGAACAACGGGTACCGCCGTGCGGTTCGCGGATTCTTTCGCCCATTACTCGCCGAGTTATAATCGACTCGCTCCACGTGTAACGCTGATCCTTTGTGTTACAACTTTTTTGTGTAACGGCTCGGTGTGCCACTAGCTTTTGTTACGTGATTCGAAAATTCAAGTTAAATTCTAGAATTTTTGATAGGTAGTTTTGACTTTTGTTGCAGATGTGGGTGCCAGGATCGTTAACCTTAAATGGGACGAAGCTGCTCACGTCTGCCCACAGAAAAACTCAGAGATATTTGCCCGTGTTTGAACCCACGATCCTCTGCATGAGAGGCCGTAGGTTAACGCACTAGGCCACATTTTTTTATTTTTTGGGTATTTTATGATTATATATACGAGGATTGAATTGAAACAATGACGGCCATAAACATTTTTATTACATATTTCTGCATTATAGTCCTGATTCTTAAGTTTTATTCACTTGTAACACAGCATCGTCTTCATCTGTAACAAAAAAGGAGGTTTAAAAAATGATCCGTAAACTTAATGAAATACTGCAATTTTATACAGGTTATATTTCTATTTTATCCCTAAATTCAATGTGCCCCAATTTCGCCTTTTAAATTTTATTTAAAGATGCATAATGCGCAGGTACTTAGCCTAAATAACTCATTAATAAAAAGCACGCTTAACAAAAGCGTTCTAAAACAATGCCTTGCTAATCGATTTTAAAAAAGATGGCGTCCTGATTTTCATTAAGTTTTCGCGCGCATTTGATAGCGTCGCCGTTGAGCTCGTAGATTAAACCCTGAATGAGTGTGGCCAGGTTAGCTAGTTTTTGGCCACATTTGGCTATTTTCGGAACCAAATGAGCCGCAGAGTTCAATAACTTTTTTTCTTGAAACTGCTGCCGGTTCAAAGTCGCCAGTGAGAAAAAAGAACAAGTTTTTAAGTTAAGAGATTTTCTTCGGCTATTAATAACGCCAATTTAGGCGATTATCATCTGTAGTTTTTCGTCTACTATTTTATTCTCACAAAGCCTATCTAACTTAAATTATTAACTTTATTATTATTATTATTTATTGTACACACACTTACATCTATCATTACAGGCTTGACCTAATGCGAAAGAGAAGTTCCAACATAAAATTCTCGCTTTAATATATAAGTAATAACTTATAACAAATAGTGCTACCTTTGTGAATTGACTCAAAACACAGAGAAACAGATCTGTTTCTTCGGCAATTTTGTTGAGCGTATGTATGGCCCGTGTTAGTGGGGCCTTGTTGAGCAAGTTGGTCCGGCCACGCGGCTCGGCCAGCAGCCGCGGCCGCCGCCGCCGCCACACGTATTGCTCCGGCACACACAGCCCCAGTCTCCCCAGTATGTCCGCATTTTTGATGGCGCCTCTTAGAATTTTCCATATATACGTTACAAGTGCCAAGTCTCTCCTTACTCCCAGCTCGTTGTACCCCACCATGCCCAAAACGAATAATGTTGGATACATCAGAGGATAGAAAGGAATAATACCGAAGATACAAGTATTTTAAATACTTGTTCTGAACCCTCTCCACCATCTTAATGTATTTCCTATTAACTTAGATACCTAATTATTAAATTTCTAGCAACTTTTGTTCAAAAGCTACAGCCTTGATACTCCGCAGTCAATAATAGCCCATTTTGGCTATTATTGGCTAAAAGGTAGTTGATCGTTCATTGATGTGGACCTTCCACAAAATACCCAACAGCTGAATCAATCTACTTTTGTTTACCTAAAAATAGTTTCTGGCCATTTTCTATAAACATATCAGCTTCTCTTTTTCGGAGACTTGGCAACTCTGGTCTGAATGAAGCGTATAGAATTTGCATAGAAATTAAAATTTACCTGGACCGGTGCTAGTGGACCCAAGTGGAATTCCTTCGGCGTACTATTTCAAAGTTTGAATTTGGAATGCCAAGCGTTAAATTTAAACGTGGAACGTTTTAGGCGCTTTATTTTTAAAATGTGGCGGATAGAGACGCGGATACGGCCAGTGTCGTTTTTGAATTGGAAAAGATGGGAATTTCATAGATGATAATTCACTATTCATGTTCGATGTAAATAATTTATAGCGTATGGAAAGCTAAATAAAAAATAGCTTTTCAACTTTTTTTTATTTGCGAAATACACGTTACTTACACTACTAAAAAGTCGGAGTAAAATCTTTATCTTATCATACTTAATATACTTAAAGTAAACCAAGTCACTTCTCGTCAGTCTGTACGTATGTTTGTACGCTTCGATTTTTCAAACTATGCAACGGATTTTAATTAAGTAATTTCAATCATCGGATATCAAATTATTTAGTCGTAAGATTTATACATGTCTATGCGACGCACCTTAGCTTCGCACGGGTGTAGTTTTAGGGAAACGGGATGAATAATGTAAAATAAAAGGTGAGGAGTTTTTTTTTAAATTGATAGCTCCCGTGCGAAGCCGGGGTAGGTCGCTAGTATTATACCTAAGCCTGTGAATAAGAAACCAGCAACATATTTACACTTCGAGCGTCTAAAATATCAGCAAGTCTCAAAGGAAAACAGAATAAATTAAAAAAGAACGATACCGTACAACATTTATAATTTGATACCTTAGCTAAAGAGGGACATTATTTTTAAATGCCACAAGAATATATTTCATAGCAAATATTTAAACATTCTCTTTCCCAAACCTCATTCCATCTTAATATAACGATTAAGAACAACCCGATATCAAAATTTTACACCTCAGACGCAAAGGAAATTATATCAAAAGTTCCAGAGGTAACGATAAGGTATTTGGTAGAATTAAAATAACACTTCGCCGAGAAAAGTGGTCCCCCACCCCTTTCTCCCCTCGGAGGGGGACCAATCCCAAGATGGCTTCTTTTAAATGGGGTGGACGGGCGCTGGCCCCTCAAGAATAAAAGTGTACCTTCCAAGCTTCCGTAGATAGATATTGCGGGGGGGATAAGATTTCCCGCGCTTTGTGCGCGTTCGATTGCGTTCCGAATTTAAATTGAGTTTTGAATTTCGTTTCCAGCGCTAGGCTTTGTTCGAGCGGCATTTGTTTTTATTTTAGCTCTTGCTGGCTGGTTGTAATATTTACTTTTATTTTTGATTGGATTGGTAATGGCGATCAGCCTTTTAGTTTTTGATTGCGTAACGTTTACACTGATTTTAATTAACTAACGTAATAAATAAAGTATAAAAAATATTATTGCACTACACTACACACGACATTGCCGAAAACGATTCCAGTGACAACAAAATCAACTTTCAACTTAAGAACAAACTAAACTCGCGTCATAGACAAAGCGTTTAATTCGGAACGTTCTCGAATAAACCCTACATCGGTGTTTTAAGGTCGTTAATGACGTTTAGGTATACGGGGTCGTTCACCCTCATACGTGGGTCAACGTATGGGACGTATGTTTTGATTTGGGGAATTTAGGTCAATGTGTTAAATGGTTCGGGTCACGGATCAAGATGGCGGGAAAATTTAAGACAACTGCGTGTAGCAATACGATTAAAATTTATAATTTGATTGCAATTCAATTATAAAGTAGGTACTAGCGTTTGCTAGGTAATCACCCAAAGGAAGTGGAAGTGGGCTGGACACATATGCCGCGGGAGTGATGGAAGATGGGGAAAGGCCGTGATGGAGTGGAGACTCAGAACCGGGCGGAGAAACGTTGGTAGACAGGAGATGAGGTGGACACGACCTGGTCAAAGTGGCGGGAAAGTGCTGGATGAGGAGAGCACTGGACCGAGATGAGTGGCGAGCAATGCAGGATGCCTACACTCAGCATTGGGTGGCTATTGGCTGCAGAAGAAGAAGAAGAGCGTTCGCCCGCGATTTTGTCTATCAATAATTCATCGCTATCCCGGGAACTTTGTAATTTTAGGTAATAAAAACTATTGTACGTCTTTCCTAAGGTCTCAAAGTATCTCCATACGAAACTTCATCTGAATCGGTTCAGCGGTTAAGCGGTTTATACCGTAAAAGCAACTTTGCTGAAGACATTTTTTTTTAACAGAACAATATTTTCAATTTTAATGTATACAGGATTTATTTTTATTATTATTATATTACAGTGATGTAGTGTGTTTTTATGTCAATAAATGTTGTGATTTTGAGTTTGAGTTTGAGAACCTGACTGTGAAACTTGAGGTCCCAGGTTCGATCCCCGATCGTTCGTTCTCGAGTCTTGGACGTTTAATATGTGTAAGTATGTTTATCCGTTGCCTAGTACCCATAGTATAAGCTTTACTTGGCCTAGATCCATTTGTGTTAACTGTACCATGATATTTATTTATTTATTATGCAAAGAAATATACAAAATGATTTTTAATCGATAATCAGGTCTTAAAATATATCAATAACCCGCCAAAAATTACTTCAATAGATCTCACGCGATTACCTTATCTATTCACCCGAACCATTTTACAATCTTGCACAAAAAATAAACTAAATTTTTAAACATCCACCAAACATTCCAACTTTAAACTGCCAACAAAGACCGTGCACTAAAAACCGCCATTTCTTCGCATAATACCGAAAGCATAATTAATCGACCGGGGTGCGGGGCCTCCTTAATTGAATCCCCCTTTCGAGAAAAACTTCCCTTCTTATTTTTCCCCTTGCCCCCCTGGGCGACTATAAATCCTTGCTAGAGACAGTGGGGAGATACTTTTACCCACAACACTCGCGTAACTTACACCCACGCAATGCATAACCTTGAACCCTTAAGTTAAAGACTATAATCAGAGATACAATTAAACTGGCCAGCAATAATAAAGTGGTAATTGTGAAACAAGAAAAACCGTCCGCGATACGTCATTCGAATTCCGCGGGCGAGTTCCATTTTGGACGGCTTGAATTTTGAATTAGGAATCGATTGAAGAATATCGCTTGTTGTAATGCTGGCTGGTACACTTTACAACGGCGTTTGTGAATTTTTTTTTGTGATGAAATCGTATTGGAATACTAATTATTTACCGGAGGTCTAAATTAGTTAAAAACAACGAATTTACAGGTTCTGCTCTGCAATCTTTATGCGACCTTAAGTATTTATTTGGATAATGGTCAGTACTTTGGCGGAGCCCATGTAGAGACTCTAAGAATAAGGGAATATTTTAACAAACTTTTTAAATCCGTATACTGTGTGCGAAAGAATGCAAAAAAAGGAAATTCGTCGAAGAGCTAAAGCTAAAGTCATCCACATAGGTAGCTCAAAAAATAAAAAAAATGACAATGGGCGGGCCACATTGCTTGAAGATACATTTAATCATTAGGGGAGAAAGATTTTCTGGTGGCGACAACGAACAGGAAGACGCGTCGGCGGGCCTCCCGCTAGGTGGACGGACATTGCCGCGGCAGAGTCGCGGGCGACTAGTGGTAGGTAGCAATAGCAAGTGGCATTGGCAACTCAACAGTTGCCACTTATTGCGGCGTTGTAAGGAGGAGGCTTTTATACATAATGTAAATCTAGAGTTAACTAATATAGAATAAGGTACTGTAAACTAACACTTATGGACATGGTCTGAATTAAATGTTTTTCAATTTGAATTTATTCAACAGTGGACGACTTTTTAACTAACTTTCGAATCATGAAAGCAAATTCTAACCACGGTCGTTGCACTATTCGAATTCCGAAACTTGAGTAGATACATAGAAATAGGTAAATAATTTGATTTATATAAGTATTATAATATTTTGTTCATGTGATGTTTAAAATACATCTATATTCCCATGTTTTCTTTGGTTGTGTCGTGTAATAGAAAGTACCTGGGTGACCGAGCTCCGCTCGGACTGAAACTCGGTAACCAGCGTTTTCCCAGAAATAAGACCAAGCTAGACCGATTTTTCATCCCCTACATACCAAATATCATCAAAATCGTTGGAGCCGTCTCTGAGATTCTAATTATATATTTTTTTATGAGTATATAAACAAGAATTGCTCATTTAAAGGTATTAAATAGAACGTTCTGAAATACGGCAGTATATTGGTCATATTTTACAAACACAAATAAATATACATTATAAAGTAGGTTAACGATTTCGGAGTAGGTAAGTGAAGTACCTATTTTTAGACAAACAGTTGAGTAAAACTATTTTTAACCGATGAAAAATACGGAGGAGGTTCTCAAGTCGACGCGTATTTTTTTACGCATTTTTTTTACAGAGTAGTCCGAATTTGATAATTATTTTTTTATTGGAAAGGCTATATCCCGAAATTGGTCCCATATAAATTTGGAAAAAAACCCTGCTCTAAGGATGGGAAAAAATTATAATATAAAAACTTTTCAATAAACAAATTAAACCGCCTAAAAACTGAAAAGCAAAAAATAATAAACCTTTTTTTATTTAACCTTAATCTAGGTACCATTGCAGTTTGAAGTCGGTGTCTCAGCACGAGCCAGGAGGAACGATAGAAGCCCATCAGGTAGACGATTTAGGTCCACTCCTGGTGGCTAGTGCTGAGGCACCGACTTCAAACTGGTACCTAGATTAAGGTTAAATAAAAAAAGGTTTTTTCTTTTTTGCTTTTCCGTTTTTCGGCGCTTTAATTTTTTTGAAAGTCCCCCTAAGGGTAGGATTTTTTGGTTTATAACGCAAAGCGATGTCACCATATTTTTAACGTTTGTTTTTAACCGACGCAAAAAGAGGGGTGTTATAAGTTTGACCGCTATGTGTGTCTGTCTGTCGGTCTGTCTGCACCATAGCTCTTAAAAGGGTAGACCGGTTTGAATGTGGTTTTTTTTATTTGAAATCACGTTTTCTAGCGGTCTCTGAAGAATATCATAGTTACCTACGAAAAAACCCTTACTTATTCAACGTAAAATAATATAAGATAATATTCATCCTTAGAAACTCAGATCTTTATATATCATTCCAAAAAAAAGTAATAACAATACAATTTTCTCCGCCGCTTCCTTGATTTAAGAAGGGTAACTTTTTAGGGGTCGCAAATACCCCTTCAGGGGTCGACATCCACTTTACTCAGACCCCCGGCCCCGTACACACTTCTTCTGAGACTTGGAGACGTTAGGGCTCAAGCTAAGTCGGTTCCTTTAAGGGGGTGGCGGGGGTAAAAGAAGGAATAAATGAAGGCCCCTGTTTTAAATTGCTAAGACGAGGGGGAGCTTTGTGTTGTTCTTTAATTTTGTTTAGGTACATTTTTATAGGTGTACTGTTTCAGGGGAAGATGCTACTTTTTCTGTTCTGGAATTTTCGAGAAAATTTTACTGACATTTTGTTTTTGATTGAAATAATGTTGTCATGTATATGATGTAGGTTTATACTTAGGTTTAAAAATAAAATCAATGGGATGGTGGAAGCAAGGGGTTGTAAAAGTGGACATTCTCGCTCGGTGGTGGTGGAGGTGGTGCTCGCTAATCCTGCCGTGAAGCAGCAGTGCTTGCACTGTTGTGTTTCGGCGTGGAGAGTAAGACTGCCGGTGAAATTACTGGCACTTGAGGTATCCCATCTTAGGCCTCTAGGTTGGCAACTCATCTGCAATACCCCTGGTTTTGCAGATGTTTATGGGCGGCGGTGATCTCTTACCATCAGGACCCCACAGCTAGTCGAATAAAAAAAAATACTACGACAGCAATTAGTGCAACTCCTAAAAGTTGATTAGGTATTGACCTAGATATACTCGTATTGCAATTCAATGCAGAGCAATGACTCTATTTAACACCAGAATATATTAAGCAATGCAGAAAACAGATATATAGAAAAAACACAAGTTAAGGAATCGGAATAAGCGCCCTTATCTCTTATTAAAATAAAATGTTTAAAATTCAATGAAATAAGGAATAGACATTTTAATTATTTTATTTTTCGTTTAACATGTTGTTCCTATTGCATAAATTTGACTTAGATTTATATTCTTGCTTTGCTTATAATTATTTTTATTGAATTGAACTTGAATTTGACATTGTTAATTCTATGTTTTATTTTCGGCTGACAATTTATTGTAATATGATTTATTTTTTGTATACATTTGACGATCCTTTTGTGAATTTCTTGTAATTAACTGACATGTGTTTATAATGTATTTTTCAAAAGGTACTTAATAAATCTAATTTATGTGACTTTTTAACACGAAACTGTATGTATTGATACAATTTTTGATTCAAGTTGATGTCCCGTCACTTTTCAGCATAAAATGTATTTATTTATTTTTTGTGAAATTACGAAATTTTCGTTAAACATCAAATCTTTGAGGTAAGGTAGTGGGCTAAAACATAAAAATATTTCTGTCAGAAACTATTATATGTTTTTAGAGGAGGAGGTACTTATTCGAGACTGATTTGATTATCCAACTTTCTTACATATATTTAGGAATAATACGAATGTTTGTTCCCGAGTCTTTGTATGTTTAATATGTATTTATTTATCTCCATAGGTACGTATCTTTATTCATCGCCTAGTACCCAATGCGCAAGCTTTGCTTGGTTTGGGACTAGCTCAATGGGTGTCAAATTGTCCCATGACCAATAAATTATTTACTATAGAAAACTATTTAGAGGTGTTTACTCAAACGACCGTCCGAGCGTCAACATTCGCTGAAGATGTCTCAGAGAGAGATGAAACACGTAGGCACGGAATATATAATAGTACTAACGTAAGTACCTACTAAATAGTACTGGCGTAGGTATAAAAATAATTATTATTGTGGTGGCGGTTTTGGTTATACCCGTAGGTTTAGTCTGTTGCGTTTGTGTTGAATATTTTATCTTGAAAGCAGAAGGCGGGAAAATTAATTACATGATAACTGTTCAATGCGCAGCCATTTTGCATAGTTTGACCACACTGCTTCTAAATGCAAAACAAGATTCTCTATTTTATTTCAAATTGGGTAGTGCCTAATCTTTTTTACATCCGTAAAGGATTTAAATGTCCATTTTAATCCCAGAATGCAGTAAAATAATGCATTAGAGTTACAGTAGATACTACTAAAGTTTATTCATCATCATCGTCATTATCGTCATCATCGTCGTAGGACGTCTACTGTCGGACATAGGTCTCCCAAATAACCGTAAACCCGCGTATTTAAAGATGTGGACGTCCTACGCTACGCTTGCCGATCCGCTAAAATAATCTCATCAAAAACATAAATGTGAAATGAGAACCAAGTTCAATATTCAGAATATGCGTCGTCGCTGACTTCGACGACAAAATTGAGATCTTTTTCAACTGCTGTGCCCTTAGTGTAAGTTTTAAGTTACAAAATACGTCTCGATCGCGTTTGCGCCTACAGCGCCTCTAGCGGAACGTTTGGGATGTTCGTGTTTCCATACAAATTGAGATTTTAACGCGAACGCGATCGAGACGTATTTTGTACCGAAAACTTACACTTAGGGCACTGGAACTTATAGTTTACGCGTGCGTAGCCGCGAGTAAACAATTGTCGAAAATATATCTGGGTGTAAATAGAATTTATTCCCAAAAATAATATCTAAATAAATATATCTAATCCATGGTATATTTAAAAATGCCTACAATTCCTACCCCAGCCATCTTCCCCTCGATAAAAGGTATATACCATATAGACACAAAGAGGGAGAAAAATCCACTCAGTCACATTAAAAGATATAATTAAGGTGGGGGGGCGCCCCTTGGGGAAACTCGCCTTCTTTTGACGTTTTAAAGGGGCTTTTCTTATACCCCTTGAACGCGGAGTTGAAAATGTCTGGAATAGTTTTTTTTTTATTTGAAAGTGCCTGACGGTTATTTGTCTGTTTGTACATATTATATTCGTCTGTTTATATGTACCGTCTATCGCAGGTTGTAACGTACAAATCATGATTGCTATAAATTGGCTGGCAGTTACGAGAACTAAATTTTTTTCATGAAAATAGAGTCAATAATCGAGATATTGTTTATGGGTCCTTGCCGTAGCATTATGCTGAGTGGTGCCCAATTTACACTACTTCATTTGGTTTTTTTCTTTTTAAACATATTTTCCTGTACATTGAATATTTGTAAACAAATGTGTCTGTCTGTCTCTTTCTCTCTCATAAAATAAGCTTCCAAGAGAGTTATAATCTGCTTTTACTACGAGCTCATTTGCTTAATTCGTGGTTACCCACTCAATGGTGTTAGCCTTAGGTGGATAGCTCAGTTCAAAAAGTTAACCCTTCCAGAGCCAAGCTCTTGACAGAGATGAGTGGCAGAAAGAAGCAAAAACCCTTGCCTAGCAGTAAGAAAATGTATAAGTTACTCAAAAAAAAAAATGAGAAGCCACATCAACTTGAGCTATGGCGGCGTTCGCGGCCCCCAAACGTCGTTTAGACGCTTATAATTGCCGCAGGAGAAGCGAACTTTTATGCACGTCGCTCAAACGTCTATTAATAGAACATACCTATAAAAGAGTAGCAATACAACGAATAACAAAACTGTGCAAGACACAAGTTTAGCAGCATAAGATTTGTTGAAGTTCTCAGAGGTGCGTAGATCTTTCTAAGTTCACACAGGATAGAGAGCTAGTAAATTTTTCAATCTTGGACGGGCGGAAAGCCGTAGGTTAAAGCAAGTAACTTTACAACCGCGTTAACCAGACTACATCGGTTTTTCCTTGATTTCTATTAACAGCGTCAGGCGACTCTGGTCATTGATAGAAAACTACCCGGTACCTAATAAACTTTTTGGCCAGATTGAAAAAACAATTCGTCATACGTATTTAACTTCACAGTATTATGTTTAATTGTTTTAAGTTAAATAAATTAATAAAAAAGTCATAAAAAGGGAGTCTCTGACCATGGGGCAAATCCAAGGTCCGATTCTACTTGCATAACTGAGCTACTTTTGTTCTGCAACTTTTTAAAAATATGATCACTGTTAATTTTAATTTTTTCATATAGATTAAATGTGATTTTCACATTACAAATGTGTGTAATGTGAAAATCACATTATGTTTATCTAAGAGATGTCAAATAAATGTCAAAAATTATTTAAAGGCCCTAGAGACAGTGACAACACCGCCAAAGTCAAAGTCAAAATATCTTAATTCAATATAGGCTATAACAAGCACTTATGAATGTCAAAAAAAAGTACCACCGGTTCGGAAAAACCTCTGTTGTGAAGAATCCGACAAGAAACTGAACGAGGTATATTTTTTTAAACAGATTTACAATATTTTTAAATGATATCTATTACATCACAAGTATTTAACACAACTTTATTTTTAACACCGTAGGTTCGCTATTGGAAGGGATCGCTAATGCGGATCGGAATTATTTCCAAATATCCCTGTCCATAATATATTATCTTTAACTTTATACTACGCCTTAGATATTAATGTCTTCTTGACAATAGATCTGAATTTTGTATCCGTTTCATTTGAAAACACAAACTGAAATATAGATGCACAGAAAAACCAGAAAAAATAGACCAGCACTGGGAATCGAACCCAGGTCCTCGGCATTCCGTGCCACGTGCTATAACCGCTACACCACTGCTGGACAACGGTACAGACACGAATTCCTCTATGCACCACATATCTCAGCTTGTTTGTTTCTTATTTAGCCACTTAAGCAGTGACGCTAGCGACATGAGAGTGCTGGTCTTATTTTTCTGGTTTTTCTGGTTTTACGGGATGACCGTTAAAGTAAAAATTTGGAATTGAAATAAAAAATACAAAAAGATTTTTTCCCATCGCCATGTCGGATACACTGATTTAACGATTAAATATTGAGAATCAATGATCCTCATCTCAGCCATAGGACGTCCACTGTTCTACATAGGCATAGGCCTCCCCATAGACCTCCTGTTGCTTCGGTTGGAAGCGGCTTGCATCCACCGTAACCCGCGTTGAGGATCAATAAATTATCAAAGTTCAAGTTATTTGAAAATGTTACAAAACAAAAGTTTAGTTATATGAGTAGAATCAAACCTTGAATTTCCAGCCCAACGGTCAGAGATATCCTTTATAGGGGTTTGTTGACCAAAAGAATATCGCGATATATTATAAGACTATTAGTATCGTTATCGTGCGATTCATTTATCGAATCTCACTTACGATTATCTTTACGAGTTTTTTTAATGGCTTTCACTCTTGCCGCTTTAGCCACCAAACGTGACATGAATGTCAAAGCTGTCAAAGAACCTAACAATACAAGCACCAACTAAGCTGTAACAGAACCTTAATTTTCATTTAATATTTCGTTTTCTAGATTTTTTAACTGTACAACGGGAAAACCTACTAGACTAGGATACTGGCAAAAGTTGTCCACCACGGGACACGGCATTTAAAAAAAAAAATGGTTTGCATTTTTCCATAGCCAAAAACAGTCAACGCTCCTTCGACTTTGTAACTGGCCATAAATAAAAAGAATAAAATCATACACCCATTACAACAAACAAGCAAACTCCGAGCGAATTTAAAAAGAGAACGTTTGTCTTTCAAATTGACGGGCGCCAGGGGACGTGTCAACAGAAAAACCGTTAAAAAGGCGGGAAAAACCGGTAAAAAGGAGGGGAAATAAGGAAAAAGTGTAGAACCGGGTATTATCCTTGTTAATTTCCCTGGCTAATTTAATTCTCGCCTAATTCTATTTGCTGAGCAAAACGGGGAGTGATAATTGAGGGACAGTTTTTTTGCGACGGAAAAGAAAAAAGGGGTTTTAACCGCACGTTAAGTGTTTCCTTTTTTAAGCCGTGGGAATTCCGGAGGATGGGAAATAAAGGTTTTTCTGGAGTATTGAGTTTTATGTGGCGATGTTTTTTTTATGAATCTTTACGATATCTGTAGCTAATTCAAATTATTTAAAGAAACTTAGAATAGTAGCTTTCTGACTTTTCAGACTTTATGTGGCTATAATTTCATTTGGATTTTTACGGTGAAGGAAAAACATCGTGCTGAAACCGAAAATGATGAAATTAAAAAGTTTAAAAGGTAAGTACCTAAGGTTTTTTTAAGCAGCGATAGTTTTTTAAAACATAATAGATCTCCCCGAAAATCTCTACAACTAGAACACGTAAAAAGGTAAACTGGAAGAGATCTCTCTAAGCGATAAGGCCGCCTATTGTTTATCCTGTAATTTTCTCTCTATGTACTAGTTTTCTGTAACACTTACTATTGTGGCGTACAATAAAGAGTCATTGTATTGTATTGTACATACCTACATAATAACTTAGGTTTTAAGAAAATTTTACATTTACAAATTACCTGAAGATTTAACACTTTCACTATAAAACTTAACATTGAAAAACACGACAGCCACACAACACTACAACACCCAAACTGACCACCGGTCATCCGAAAAATAATAGTAACTATAAAACCCCTTTTTAAAAAATACCGGTTTTCGCATTACCGGGGTAAAGTGACCGGGGGTCACTTCTTTGTGTCACCGGTCAACTCTTTGTCCTACCGGTCAATCTGGTTTGCTGACCTTCCTTATCCTTTAGTAGAGAGCAGCTGCCACTTACCGGTTTGTCAAAACGGTATTGTGGCAAGAATGAGCGAAGCAGTGAACGTGTTAAGCAGATGTTCGTTTCGGAAAAAATAGTAAAAAGTTTTTGGGGTACGTAATGCATTTTGATGAATCGATAATACAAATAATGGATTGGTTTCCAGTGATTCGAACTAGATTCGGCCTTAAGTGTCATTTTGAAGTTGCGAGAACTAGCATGCGAGTGCGCATAGAGTTACAGTTTAAAACATACAGCCCTGTAACAGTCGTACGGACAGTGTTAGTTTAGTTACTGACTGTTATGTTCTTGGAGGAGGAATGTAAAACCAAGAATTGTTTCAAAAATAAGTTAAAAACATGGTTGATAAACTCTTTCCACACAAAAATTGTTAGTTTAGTCAGTACCTATTAGTTTTGTATAATGTAATGTACTGTAACTATTGTGCACAATATTGGCAATTTGGCGAAATACTTCTTATGATAAAATGAGTATATTCATATTTTACAATAAAAACAAAACTTCTTAAGATAAATGTAATTTAAAAAGAATATGTAAATTGTCACTAGTGCACTAACCGGCTGAATTTTATCAAGAGCTACGGAAAAATTATTCATTTGCTGCGCTGAAAGCGTTGAAAGACAAGTTAGTTACAGTCTTCTCTAACTAACATTAACGTTAAAATCGGAAATATCTAGATCGTACGACCAGTTGACGAAGTTTGTTGCAGAGTATGATTTGTATTTATTGGTGTTTGTAAATAATTATTTTTATTTATAGAAACCAGAATGTTAGTGTCGCTCGGGACTCGTCGGTTATAGTTTCAGATTTGTCCATTGACCGAACTAATATACGCATCCTGCGGATAGATCATAATTAAATATACTAGCTGTTGCCCGCGGCTTCTCTCGCGTTAAAGTTGGGGTAACACAGATCATTTACTTTCTATGATCTTTATTTTCGTATCATAATTGATTTTTCGGAGGATTATATTTGCAAATTTTTTGAATTAAAAATCAACCTAGATGATCATAATTCGTAAACTTTGAACCCCTGTTTCACAACTTTAAGGTCAGGGGTGTAATTTTAGTAAACCACGTGCTTCTTTTGCCGCGACTTGTACCTCCGCGGCATAGGATTGTTCCCGCAGGATAAAGTGAATTTCAAGAGAAAACAGACTTCTATTATTTCGGTATCGATTTTTAAAAAGCTTTTACTAATAGTTTTTTTTTAATCCGCTCAGTTTTTCCAGAGATTCCCCAAACAACAAAGCAGACAAAGTTAAATATTTCCTTTTCCCATGGGAATTTCGAAAATCCTTACTTAGTGCACTCCTACGATACTTTATCTACATGTGTTGCCAACTCAGGTCTGTCAGCCTGTCCCGTTCACAGTATACCTGTTTTACAGGTATGGATAAATTTTGTTACGTAATGAGTTGGATTGGTTTGGCGTAGGTACTTAATGTTGTCCTCCTAACGTTAAGGAGTTATACCTTCCATCATCAGCTCACCTGAATAACCAGAAAGAATACAACTAAAGGTCTACCTATACGTGCATATGATGTTTTAAAGAAACTTTCTCTGGCTCTAACTCCTCTAACCGTTTAAGGAGTTTAACCTTCCATCATCAGCTCCTCAACATGAGATGATGTCTGTCAGACGCAAATACTTAAATAACTCGAGATAATTATATTAAAACCGTAATGCGTGCCACAAAATTTGAGGGGTTGCCTCTCGATTTCACTGAAATTCCGTCATCAGATTCTGATTTGGTGACAATAGGACTATCTCAGAGTATATGATTCGAAAATAAAAATTATTTAAAAAATCGGTCCACAATTGAGCGAGAAATCGGTGAACAAACATAAATAAATAAAGGATGCATAACCTCCTCATTTTTTTTTGAAGTCGTTAAAGAGCTTTTTTGCAGCGTACGTGCAGTATAAACTTTTGAATTTTGAAATTTTAGCTTTCTACATCCAGTAAAACGCAAATCATGTTTTTTCCCGTTCCCATAAGAATTTCGAGAAATGCTCTCTGTTAATGCTCCCCTACACTTCCCCAGGAACACACTTTCCAATTTCGGCAAATTATCTCTTAATGGTTCCACAATAATACTAATGCTGTTTAATGTAAAATTGCAATAATA